>NC_012877.2:49768647-49782875 GCF_000003195.3 Sorghum bicolor
CTACACGGCAGCGGGCGGCGGCAGCGGGCAGAGGGGTGAGCGGGAGCACGCGCTAGGGCGGGCCGAGCGCTGCGGCGCTACTGCGGGCCGCGCGGCCTGCTAGCGTGCGCGGGGAGAGAAGAGGGGAAGGGGATGGGCCGGGGGGAGGGGGTGGCTGGCCCAGAGAGGGTGCTGCTCCCCTCTTTGTTTTCTTTTTTTTTTTTATAAAATCAGATTTCCTATTTTCTTTCTTGCTTTAAAACTAAAACAAACACAAGCGAAGTAAATAAATAAAATCAAACAAAAATCAATTCAGCGGCATGAATGCAATTTCAAGCATGTTTCTACATTATATTTAATTTTATTTATTTTTGTAAATTATTTAATAATTGCTTAAAATTCAAACTAAGCCAAAATTAAATCAAATTTAAACTAAAATTTGAAATTCAAATTTTGGAGTGTTATAACAACTCCGCTGAATATCTCGTTTAGGAGAGGCTTAGTGGGGGATAGACTGAATGAGTGGCTAAAGCTTGTTTCTTTAGTCTTACCGATGAGCCTAAATATTGATAAGGATAGCTTCATTTGGCAAATAAAAAAATGGAGTTTTATCTACACAATCTTTATATAGGGAATTAATGAAAAGAGATAAGATTTTCAGGGAATGATGTGTTCTGGAAAGCAAAATTACCCTTGAAAATTAAAATTTTCCTTTGGTACTTAAAGAAAGGGGTAATCTTTACAAAAGATAACTTAATTAAGAGAAGGTGGAAGGGAGATTCCAAGTGCTGTTTCTGTGGGTTAGAAGAAAATATCCAACATCTTTTTTTTGATTGCCGAATAGCTAGATCGGTTTGGAATGTGTTGTTCATCACCTTTAATTTTCAACCACCAAAGAGCATTACTCACATGTTTGGATCTTGGATAAGGAGTTTTGCTCCTAGTCTAAGAAATCAAATAATAGTGGGGATTGCAGCCATATGTTGGGTAATATGGTTGAATAGAAATGATGCAGTGTTCCAAAA
Organism: Sorghum bicolor; assembly: GCF_000003195.3. Classification (NCBI taxonomy): domain Eukaryota; kingdom Viridiplantae; phylum Streptophyta; class Magnoliopsida; order Poales; family Poaceae; genus Sorghum; species Sorghum bicolor. Next base: position 49,769,652 of record NC_012877.2, read on the forward strand.
TCTAGTCACTAACTCCTGCGTGCAGGTACTTTTCAGGGGGACTTTTTGGATCAGGCAATGGTCCATGTTGTCTAAAGAGGAAGTGGGAAGAAATTTGAAGGAGGGCTGCAGGCGTCTAGAAGGCTTGGTGCTGCAATTTTTTTGCATCCAGTTGGTGGAGGAATCAAAGAATGATTGGACAGTAAAGATTTTGGTGTGATCTGATGTCTTTATAGGAGGTTTCGGTGGTACTGGGATTAGTGTTTTTCTGTTGCTTGGGGATCTTTGTACTTGATTTTCTTCAGGTTATCGTCTTTTGTAAGGTTGCTTTGACAGTGAGGCGGCTGAGATCGTCCGTTTAGCGGAAACTAGGCTAAGTTCCCTTCTTGTATTGTTAAGCTCTAGCATTCACTTGTGAAAGTGAAGGCTGGAATAGTTTGTTCCGAAATCTAAAAAAATATAGTCTTTATACCTTTAAATAGAATTACTATGAAAAATATATTTTTAGATAATCTAATGATATTTATTTATTTATTTATTTATTCTAATATTATGTATATTAATACTTTGTCGATTTAAGATTGATTTCAAAGAATTGGACTTCTTGTAAGTATAAGGATTACACCATTTTATGAAGCGAGTAGATCTTTTACCGCTTTGCACAGTATAGAATCGAGTCACGGTAGTTGTAGGTATACATAGGCAAGCATTCTTGAAGGACCACGAGTACATCGACAATCGGAACGTGTTTGGATTTCTATAAGCTGGGCAACGACCACTTGACCATTGGCCTAAACTTGCTATGCAACGAACTTCTGATCTTTTGCAACACTGTTCAACCTTGGAATTGTTCAATTGAATCTGAGTCTTGGGCTCTTGTTGTGTAATGCCCATATCATTCATGCGGGTTGACATCAGATCAAAATGTTCCAGGATTTGGTCCCACCAGTCCGTGTCATCTGCCACACGCTTGGACATTTCGTCGAGCAGCAACTGTGATTTTGCTTCGAGGGCTTAATTGGAGCCGTGGTTGATGATGGTGAAGCACAGGTTCAGAGCGAGTTCTATCCTGTCGCTTGCTACACCCATACTGAAATCACCGCTGCCTGGAAGTGAGTCTAGGCCGAGGAATTTTACATGGGAACACTGCCCTGCAACCCAAGCCAATGAACACTTCCCCTCCTAACGCCACCGCACTGCTAGTAAATTGGATCACTATGGAATTTTATACAAGAATAATTGTCCCGCAACCCTCGCTACTAATCTACGCGTGCAAGAGAATCAGAAAGCGAGCTTGAGATTTGAGCTCACTGATGATTCACACCTCCGAACCGATTGGTGTCGATGTAGTCCCCAGTCGAGTCGAGATCAGTGTCGTAGAGGATGGAATCGATAAAGAACAGTGTGTGGCGAAGGCTATGGTGGTGGATCAGGATGGTGGAGGTAGCAGAGTGTGCCCAAATATAGACAAAACCAAATCCGTCACTCTAGTGCTACCAAAGGAGAAACCTACAAGATCCCATCACAACACTACCACAGACCAATTCTTGTACTCCCATCTATTCAAACCTCCCGTCACGGCCACTGCTCCCTTCTCTGACGTGTGCAGCAAAATTGAAGCGGAAGGCATCTGTCCTGTCAGGGACGCTCTAGGCCCCCGAAAAACCAAATCCGTGCGCTTTGAGGCTTTGGTATGGCTCACGTGTCACACAAAGGGGATGAAAAGAATGGCGTGAAACACCTCGTGCAAGTGAAAAAAACCCCACCCCTAATTTGGACTCTTGCTATCTCCCAATTCTTCCCCTGGCCTCTCCTCTCTCTGTCTCAGAAAGACAGTGGCGGACGGGCCGAGCACAATGCAACGCCGCTGCCGATGCGTGCCTGAGGTAAGCTCCTTGCTCCTTCTCTCTCTGTTCCCTCTCATGGCTTCTCCCTTTAGACCTTGTTTAGTTCCTAAAATTTTTTGTTTTGGGACACTATAGCAATTTTGTTTTTATTTGATAAATATTATCCAATCATTAACTAGGCTCAAAAGATTCATCTCACAATTTACAAATAAACTGTGCAATTAGTTTTTGTTTTCATTTATATTTAATGCTCCATGCATATGCCCCAAAATTCGATTTGACGGAGAATCTTAAAAAATTTTGGCTACTTTTTGAGAACTAAACAAGGCCTAATTTGCTTCCCACACAGAGTCATGCGTCATGGCGCCGGCCATGGAAGAGATTCCAGTTCTGGCAGATCCAGCAGCCATGAGCCGGCGAGGTTCCAGTGAAGGGTGGCCCAACACAGGCAAGGTCCACAGCGGCTTCACTTCCCTTAGATCTAGCAAGGTGAGCCCCTTCTCCTCTAGTCCTCCCCATGCATGTCTATGGTGGGGTCTAGTTAGGTGAGCCCTGGCTTCTCCTCACGTAGGTCCATAGCATTGCAGCCACGCATAAGATACTCGCCCATCGAGGAAGATGCCAGGATCTATTAGATCCATGGCATGGAGGCACCACAACCCCCACGAGATCTGTGTTTCCAATGTTCCCCATTCAACAGTTATAAGTATCTGGCCATATACATGAGGGAAAAGTTAAATATGTACCACGTAAAACCTTGCTTATTGTCTCAATATGCCTTGTTTGAAAAGTCCAGATCTGCAAAGTATGGAGATAGTTGTGTGTATTTTTATTATTTGAATAGATAATGTCTTTCTCAACTATTTTTCTGATTTAATTTGTTATGCTATATCTCACTGATGCAGACAACCCTATTATCTAGTTACTCACAAGCTGACACAATAAAGAGATACCACCATGTGACATGCCTCAGGGAAAGAAAGTGCATGGTAAGATTATCATCTTAATTTTTTATCTAGTTCTTCTGCTAAATGTTGCCAAAGCCTATATCAAGCTGATTTAGGTAATTTATTTACCTTTATATAGAGTGCTAGTACACTGAATTTTATTTGAGTAATCTTCCCTGCAACTACAAGTGTTCATTGATGATAATGCAAGCAAACACACTGGTATCCTCTTGTGTTGCGCAGCAGCATTTTGCATTCATCCAGTGATTGTCTTTGATGACATCTATCTGGTATGATGCATGAAGCTTGCTTGGTTTGGGTTTTTTTCTGGTGTGTGCAAGTACTCTTCCATAGTTATTTTTAGTATGTGATTTCTTTACAGTTTTGTTTGTTTTGGAAGAAGAAAATGACATGGTAAGATTAGGCTACCATGGGTCAAGACTGAATATTCTTATTCTTTTTGGTGTCCAGGCATATAGTAGCTGGTTATTTATTCTTAAGTTATTGCAGAACAATTAGCACCTGTCATCTTTCAGCAATAGTAAGTGTTCAATTGTTAGATTAATCTGAGCATGCCTGGGATTAGTGAATGGTCAATATATAGTACTGCTCTCTATGATCTATAGTACTTAATTTGCCAATATACTGTAGTACTCTCTATGGTCACTCTTTTAATTCAGAGACATTGCACAAGCAATCATCTATGCAGGCCTGTGACATGATGGAATTGAAAATTTTGTAGCTTTTAGAACTTGTGAGATCTAGCCAGTTAAACTTTGTTCTACAGGAACATTTAACAAGCTGCCTTATGTCACACCTCATGTGGGATTGGATTGTGATTAGAAAGTATGTAACTAATTTAGCACAAGCAATCATCTATGCAGGCTTTATGTCGCACCCTATGTTTCAGGTGCTGTGGAAAACAGTGGACAGCGCCTTCAGTTGTGGAGAGAAATGGGCTCTGATGGAAGAAGATATAAGCATTTGAGCAAGCAGGTCTCCCACCTGGTTCAAGAGAAGGATACATGAGCTAGCAGTTGCATAATGTGAGTCCTAATTTTGCTTGACGCCCAATCCATAATTTTGTTAGTAATTCTACTACTTAAGAATTGATGTTTCCTCCCAGTAAAGATGCTTTCCAAGGAACAATATCAAACTGAATATTCACAAAGACTTGTCTCTAGTTATTACTGTTGTTATGTAGGCCATGGTACTTCACAGAAATTAGGTCCAGTGCAGATTTATATGAAGTCCAGTTAGCTGCTGAGATAACTCCTTGCTTTTAGTAGACAACACATTTTTTTATGAATTCCTAGTCACCTGGTCACTACTTTGATGCAATCATGCAATTATCACTTGTTCATGTACCTGCAATCTAGTGGTTGTCTTTTGCTTGTAAAGCGAGCTTCACTAACCAAGAAAAACATTGCTAACTTACTCATTTTGAACCCAGCACAAGTTTTCCATAAGCACTGTGACATGATCTCTCATGCATGCTTATTTTTATCTTGTTTTCAATGTAGGATATGGAGATGAATGGATGTGTAGCAGATAATGTGTATTGCTGTTGAAGGGCTTGTAGGAAGTAGGAATTAAACTTCTATTTCCTATATGTTAGTTGCATGAACTATATATAGCACTGCAACTTCGGTTTGCTTTATTTTGCAAGGCCTTTACAATGTAGCTTAAGATTCACTGACATTGTATGAACGACTTCAATGATGATTATATGTATCAAACACTAGTGTAACATTTAATGTTGATTGGCGTGTGGACGCATAGTTAAATCAATGATATAAATAGTTCAATGAGCTTTTACTGATATTAAAATTGTGACTTCCTTTTGGTGGTTGGCTGACAGAAGGTTTGATCCTTCCCTGACAGGGGAAGACCGACAGGGTAAGTTTCAACCTTCCTTGACGGTACTGTCACTGACAGGGTAAGTCTGAACCTTTCTTGATGGCATGTTAACCGACAGGAAAACTTTCTCCGGACGGAAATAAAAAAAAACCAACGGGAAAGCTCTCCTGTGACGGCAGCATCCGTCAGGAATCAATCCGTGACAGTTTTCCATCAAGGAAGGTGCACTTTCCCTATCTGTTTATCTCTGACGGGCCATACCTGACAGTATCCATCACGAAAAGTTTTTCCTGATGGTTTTTGGTACGTTCCTTGACGGTTATGGCCGTCACGGAAAAAGTTAGCTGGGGTTGCAACACTGCAAGGATGTGCAATATAGATCAACCTATTGTCAGGAATTATGCACTGCACATCGAAACTAGGGACCAGAATATCACCAATTGGAGCGAAGCGGGGTGGAGTTAGAGCCAAGGAGATACACCGTATTTGATACCACTTGTAACTCCTGGCTGCCAGCGAGATCGCTATCGACATGAGCCGCAAGGAGTAGAAGAATGAGTGTGAGGAAAACCGGCGAGGAACCCCTCTGCCTTGGGCGATTTCTATTACTAATAGTCTGAACGAGAGTTTTCCTCTTCGAGTTTCGCACTGTTGACACTAAAAAATGTCCCAACTTGAGTTTGGACGTCATGAATAAGTTACAAGTGTCATGGATATGTTGGAGGTTATTGATATTGGTTACGCACATGAAAGAATAAAAAAGAAATAATCCGCAAGCGCACGGATATCGATGAGCACTTCACACGGGACATTATTTTAGAGTATCGTATTTGTTTTATCTGTAAGGGTTTTAGTCTACTCCTCCTGGAAAGGATAGGCTTTAGACCATTGTAATCAACCACGGACTCAGCCTATAGTTAGGGTTTTGGAGAGGTTGTGATGATTCCCATGGTATTAGGCTGGTCTCCGTGGGTGCAGAAATTTGAAAGATAGGAAGGAAATTTATGTTATCCATAAGGATAGAAAAAGGTAAGATAAAAAAAGAATAAGTTACAAGGTAAAGCAAGACTTAAGGTTAACTTAATTGATGTCTTTCTCCCCAACAACAGTGCCAGAAATGCTTTTGATATTGGTTACACAGATGAAAGAATCAAAGAGAAATAATCCGCAAGCGCACGGATATCGGTGAGCACTTCACCGAGGAGTTACCTTTTGGCTCTTTGTCGGGGAAGGTACAAGCCCCATCACAATCACCGAGAGATGGCCACAAACAGCCACCAATTCATGCCAATCCTCCTCCGCTGCTCTAAGCCGTCTAGGTGGCGGCAACCACCAAGAGTAACAAGAAATCCATAGCTCAAATGTTCTCCAATTGCTCTAGATGATACACTTGGAATCACTCCCAATCTCATTATGTTGAGGGAATCAATGATAGAGATGAGTAGGAGGTCTTTGATTAGGCTCACAACAATATCAAGTATGTCAAAGTGCTAAGAGAGACACCCTTGAGCTAGCCACTAAGTATTTATAGGGTCCCCAAAAAATAGAGCAGTTACCCTCTGGAAACAACCTCTATCGGAGGCATCGGATGTACCAACGCTAGGCGTCAGACGCTGCCCGGTGTCTGACGCTTCTCTGATAGCATCACTAGATCGCTGCCACATGTCCTCAATTAAATGTGATCTGTTGATTGCCAACAGTCACCTAAACATTAAAATTCTTAGTTAGGAGGCATCGTACATGTTAGGTGCTATGCACCAGATGCACCACCCTCACACAAGACGCTACACAAAAAGAGTTCTAGAAAATCTCTGACATGCGTCAGACGCGTCCGACGGTGGGCCACCAGATGCACCTTAGCATCCAACACACACGACTCGATAGACTTACCCACAACCCTACTGACGTCACAACGCATCGGATGCTCAATAGTGTTCTTGTTGCGTCCGGTGCCTAAGCGTTGGATGCGCCGGTGCACCACTGTTCGCTGAGACAAAACACTAGCACGCACCAGACATTGGGCCAGTGGTCGACGCTTCCTCAGCCAGCGTCTAGTGAGTGTTTCACTCCCGTGACTTCGCCTCCTCTTCAACTCGGCCAACTCCTTTCCACCTCTTCAACCCTTGTTCAAATGTGCTAACCACCAAGTGTACCACCTTGTTCACATGTGTTAGTAAATTTTCACAAATATTTTCAAGGGTTAAGTCAGCACACTAGGTTCTAAATGTATGTACATCATTAATAACACCTAGTGACTCTCGATAGACTGCTTAGCCAAAGAATTCCCGTATTTATAGTAAGGCTATCTATCCTAAATGTGATCACTCTCTATGGTGTCTTGATCACCAAAACCAAAACCCTAAGTAATATCTTTGCCTTGATCTCCATAGGGTTTTGTTTTTGTTTTTCTTTTTTTTCTAAGTTGAGCACTTGACACTACAAAAGGACACCCCCTTTAGCAACACATATATGTGTTTCTACAAGCTTGAACAAGTGTTGGTAGGATCTATACCAACACATCCGACATGTGTTGCTTAAAGTGGCATTGCAAGGATCAATTGCAACACATATATATGTGTTGGTAAGAGGGGTATGTAAGCGTTGGATGCTAGCAACGAATATGCAGCAACGTATATATGTGTTGCTAGTAGAATATGTCATATAGTTTTACGATTTGTTATTAAATTCGTATATATTTTATTTTTATTATAGTATAAATAGCTTGATAAATTAATTGGATAACTTACATCCAGCAGCCAGATGCATTAAACAATCTATCTTTTGTCTCAAGATAAATTAAATAATTCAAACTAAATGAATGATTTTATAGATACAAGAAAATGGTCCACCCAATAATTGTATACAATGATTCACTACAAAGTTCCATACTAACAATAAAAATACACTGATTGTAGCACAACTCCTAAACAAATAATCTTGAGGTAAAATCTTGTTCTTAATCCTTCAATCATCTGAACATCCAAAATATCATATATTTTCAATATAGAGTGCTTCGTTAAGAACATATTTAATTAGGAAAATAACTGAGCCAAGGCATATATACCTGTTCCTAGCAGCTCTTCTAGACTTAAGGTTTCATTAGTACCCTTTGTCTATGTCTATAGTGGCACAACGGCCATAACATAAAAGAAGCTGAGCTAAATTAGAACCAATAAAACCATGCAAAAATAAATTGAAACTGGTGGATGTACTCTAATTTTTCTATCTGAAGTGCAGATAAAGCCAACTGTCTTCCTTAGTTTGTATAGCGTAAGCATTTAGTGTGCATCATCTTACATTCATATATGTATATTAAAATTATAGAAGAATAACGTCCACATGTCTTGGGTCATATGCCTGATATCCATCTCCTGTACATGTGACTGACTTGTCATCAGAAACAAGTCAAGAAATTTTTAGATTGCCAGAGAACTTCTATATGTAATTGAAGAAGGGATACCTTTAGATTCTGTTCTTCGGTCACCTCATAGCTCATAGTTGCATATCACAGAATCACAGTACAAAACTCAGAAGATTTACCTTTGTCTGCACAAGTTCTCACAACATCAAGCATAACTGAATTATTACCAAATACTTGTTAATTTCAGAACCGAAGAACTAATCTACTGAGTCAGAATAAGCTAGAAACACCATATCCATATAATATAATCAATTTTTCCTTCGAACTGATTGAGAATCATTTGACAGTACACATAGCTACTGTTTTTACTAGTAGTCTTCCATGTTCAGTTTCAATAGCATTAACCTCCTCCTAAACAGCACTGCAAATGTTTATTCATAGAGTTGGAAATCAGAGCACATGTAGCTTCAAAATCAAAGAGACATGACAACGAAGTTCCTTGGAATCACTCAAGTTCTTAAACCTGCAGATGCAGCAAATGTACAGCTGACTTAGAGCATATATATTTTTCATATAACTTCTTAAAAAAATGGAAACTTTTCTTGAGATATTAACTGCCTATTGGAATTTCCATAGTGCAGCATCCAATTTGTTGTGTACAAAAAAGAAGACTGGAACTAAAAAAATTGAATGAGTTCAGATATATGGCAGACAAGTAAATTTCTTCTTACTGATTTTTTTCTCAGATCCCCTGATAGTATGACTTGTTTGATAATCTCCAAGGTATCATATCACAAAAATTAGTAAGACATTTTTGTTTTTATCTCTATGAAGCATTCTATCAAAAACATAGTGGAAAGATTGTTGTGCTGGTAAAAGAAAAATCAGAATGGGGATGATTGGACAAATTATTGTGCTGATAAAAAAAGAATCAGAAAAGGGGAGATTGGATGTGACCTTGTAGATCAGGGGGAACAACGTCATGCTGCTGACAGAGTCCAATATGGGAGACGAGGTGGCTATGGTTGGCATGGCTACCGCAATTCTCAGCTTGTCCTCTGCAGGTCACAGCGCCAGAAATTGTCGCATGGCAACAACGTGATGTATTATAAAATATATATAGAACCAATAATCTTCCAATAAACTGAGAGGAAGGGAGATATCATACCTGATTCTCGTCTTCACAAGGAGATGCAGGCTTGGTCTACGTTGGATCAAATACCATAAGACAGAGGCTCAGTCTATGTTGGATCGAATACAAGTCTCGGTCTAGGTTGGATCAATACCAGAGGACAGCCCATCGCCTCCATGTGTATACTCACCGCCATCGGATCTGAGGCACCTTGTTGAGGGAAGGAAATTGCCCACTGGAGGAAGATATAGGAAAGAGGAGAATGGTGTGGATCGGTAGGACTATGTGGCGGCCGCCGCCTCAAGTAGATGAAGGAACGGTTAATTCCCTAATCACGGTAATCCCTACGGGGCAGTTGGACTATCCGCATTGGTGGGCTGCACAGAAAAAGTTTATTAGGCGAGTGGGCTGCCGTGTTGTTGGTAGCCCTGATCTTATAATTGTAAACATCATTTTAATAAATAAAATAAATAAAGAGTAGAGCTTTGAACTAACCTTTCCACAAGTTTTGTTGCAAATATCAATTTCAGGTATGACACGTGGAAAGGCGCAAAAGACACGAGAAAGCGCACTTCAAGAAAGCGTAGTTAGAAAAGGCGCAAATCAAAGATAAATGGAAAAGCCCACCAAAACACCGAACTGGTTCCATCCGTAACCACGGGAAGTATCAAGGCCCAGAGACGAACCGACCACGCGAAGGCGGTGGCTAGGGGGGCCCACCAGTGGTGTGGGCGCACCCCCGTGGCGGCATCTCGGTCCCACCTTTTTCAGGCGGTTGCATGGCGGCATGCATAGGACGGTTTCACCTCCTACCAAATTTAGATCGCCATGAACCGTCTTTATTGGGCTATAAATAGATGGCTCCACACCATTCAACACACACCATCATTTGGAGCAATACACCTCACATTTCTACACCTGTTCTTTAGTTTAGATTCAGTAGTAGAGCAAGGCAAAGCTAGCAAGGAGAGCTTGTCTCCTTGGAGGATCTTAGAGCTTCTTGGTATGAATACAATTCAGTTTTCCTCCATGAGCAAGTTCTTATCTTATTTTATATGATTATGCAATTTAATTAGAGTATAGTTGTGTTCATATCTTGTTTATAGTATATGAACTAGTTCTTATTTCTTGTGCTATGTTCTTGATGTGTTCATCCTTGTTCTTCATTGTTCATCGAATTAGTATGAATAGACAAAGGATTAAGATTGGGGTAACGGTTCGTTGGGCTGTGATGGTCAGTCTTAGCCGAGCCTCTCAATCCGAAGGGTTGGGGTCCCGGGAGGCTAGGAGGCGTTTCCAATTACACGGGCGAGGTGCTCGGGTATGCGGAGATCAGCGGATGCGCGGGTATCTTTCGGGTAGAGGGGTAGGTGGTAGGGTAGTGACAGCCCTGTCATCCCTGGTATTCCCCCACGATCAGGTATTCCTGTAGGAGTTCTGTAAAGTCCCTATCGGCTCGATGTCCAGCTGCCGGGATCTCCCCAGAGCCTCAGACTTAGTTCTAACTCTAGTTATATTGATTAGATGTTCTACTAACAATTCTTTGTATAGTTATATAAGATCAATGCCGGCTCAAGTAGTTCTTATAGCACTCGGTTTTAAGAACAAAACCAGATACACACCATATGTGAGCCCAGGAAGTCAAATCTCACATATAGCCACAAAATAGGGGTAATATCAATAGACAATGCTTATATATAACGGACCTAGTATAAAAGATATAACCTTAGATAGCAAACAGCGGAACGACACTCCGTTCTTCAAGCGAAAGCTCCAAATCCACAGGAACAACTGACTGGTTGAGCACAAGCCTAAACTCTTCTCCAAACTAGCAATCTGGTACCCATCTGGGATTTTTATCCAAATAAAATGTAAAAGGCAAGCGTAAGTACATCTCGTACTCAGCAAGAATAACATAGGGTTCATGGGGCTCAAAGGCTAGACACTGGTTTAACTGCATGTAGCTTTTAGTTGTCACAATTTTAGCATATGAGTAGCATCAAGTTGTCAAGTCCCATAATAAACTCATGATCAAGTAAAGTGAATAAAGAATAGCATAAACAACATATTAACAATAATAACATTAATAACTTGCCATTAGTGATCATTTATTCTGTATTGGTCCAAGGCCGCTCGTGACCGTGAGCACGGCTGATATATCAGTTTTACACTCTGCAGAGGTTGTACACTTTCACTGTGAGTCATGATTTACCCTTTTGCCCGAGGCCCGTCGACCTCTTAGCCCACTACCAAGGAAGACCGGCAGGGTTCACTATGAAGCCTTTCAAAGGTTCGTCTAACAAGTTAGGGCCGCTTGGTTTCGTTAGTCAGTCCGTGTGACTCACCCACAGGAATCCACGGTCTGCTATCCCCCACTTGCACCACAAGGGTAACCACTAACAAGCTAGAAAAGATTCTCATACTGAGCTAAAGCCAGAGCCATGTACCTCTCACAGTTGTACTGTATGTCCCGGATGGTTAGATAGAGATAAGTCCTTATGGAGAGAAACAAGAGCACCAAAAGATAGCCCAATGCTCGAGCCCTCTTTTACAACGTTGCTTAAAAGTCATCTTTTACTGTTTATTGCTTAATCCTTTAATCAAATTCCAGATCATGGTTTAGTGGAGCACTAGCATAAGCTACCCAATGCAAAACCGTAGGTGACAAGGTATAAGATCAATACTTGGAAATCCTTATCAAGGAGACACATGCAATATGAATTGTGTGATTAAAGTTATTAGGAAACAAGGATGATCCCATGCTATACTTGCCTTGAAACTCAGATCCTTCTTTTAGTTCCAAACCTTCCACGAACTGCTTCTTGATCACCATGTAAAAGCTCACCGACTAAACTCAGTCATCACATCAACACCAATCATCCAGAGGCAATCATACAAAGCAAACAAACCTATAATTAGAACAATACACCAACAGTGGAAAATAAAGATGAAAAGTTTATAAAACAAATCTACATCGCTCTACGATCACACAGGCGTAAAGATCACGAAAATCGGAGCTATAACGAAGAAGTTATGATTTAAATAAGATTTACTTTAATACAATAATAGATTAAATCTAGGTTCAGATTTAAAAAGTTGGAAGCATGTATAACAGAGCCACTAATCTATAGATTACGCAAAAACGAATCTAACGAAATTTGAACGGATCAAAACGGAGTTAAAACGAAGAATATATGAATTTTCTAAGATTTTCTTTAGAAAAACAATTAATTAATTTGGGTCACGGAATTAAAAAGTTTCAAACTGAGAAAACAGTGTTACTAACATGTAGATCTTTTGAATACAAAACCAACGCAATTTGAACGAGTCAAAACGGAGTTCAAACGAATATTTTATGAGCAATATAAAACCAGTGGCAAACTTGTAATTTCCTGAAAATGTATTTTGAATCTGAGTAAAAGAAAATACGCCTTTGAAATAAGAAAGCGTATTTTTGAAAATGTGCTTTGGACTGCGGGTTGAAACTTTAAAAACCAAGGGGGCTTTTTTGCAAAAATCGCGGCCGAAGTGGTATCTTTTGATTTGAGCCGTCGGATCGGGGATGGACGGCTGGAATTAGATTAGAGAGGGGAGGGGGAGGTTGGCCGGCCGGAGATGGGGAAGCTCGCGGCGGCGCCATGGCCGGAGTTGGCCGGCGTTGCTCAATCGAGCGACTCAAAGCGCTAGAACGTGAACCAAAAACACCTAGACATGGATAAACTTACCGCGAGCTCACCTAGGGCTAAAACGGGGGTCGAGGAGCGGTCGGAGCGCGCTTGCGACGAAGGAAGGCGAACGGCGGCTTTTGCAAAAGATCGGCGAGGGCCAGCCGTGCACAGAGAACACGAAATCGCGAGCAAAGAGTCTTGGCGACTTCGCAAACGAGAAACGAGGCTCGGCAAGGTACTCACGGGCACGAAGATGCATCGCAGCGACGGTTTGCTTTCGGAGCAGATCTCGGCGACGTTCTATGGCTCGGCTGCGGCGGCTGCTCGACCTAGAGTTGGGGCAGGGGGGTTTGGCGGAGCTGGGGTGCTATTTAAGGCCCCCTCGGCGTGCGGGGCAAGCCAACCGCGAGGATCACGCGCGACCGTTGCT
>NC_012877.2:49782975-49885007 GCF_000003195.3 Sorghum bicolor
ATGGAACAAATCAACCTAACTCTTATGCATTTGCATCATGAAGAAAGGTCATGCTTTTCTTACTTGGTGGTAAACTATTTCTGTAGTTGCTTGGACACTTGCTACAGTTGTAGACCTATGGCCCCCACTATCATCCTTTGTCAGTAGTGGTTATCAATTATTACATGCTTTGGTTACTTTTTATGTGTTACCCAAGAAGTTACATCGGATTTAATCCAGATAACTGTTGTTGTTAGGATACAAGAATCTCTTTTATGTAAATGATTAGGGAGGGGGGGAGAAGTTGGGCCTTTGGGCCAAAACCAGAGGGCGAGTCCCTCTCTTTTATTTTCTTTTTCTCTTTTCTTTTAAAACAAACCTATTTCAAAACCAAATTTAAATTCCTTTTTAAACTTTAGTCAAAACTACTCATCACAATAAATCAAATGCAAAGACATGCATGCTCAAACAAGTTGCTAGCTCCTATGGTAAATTTTAATTTAAAGAAAAATATTATTTTTCCTATATTTCATGGGCACAAAAATACACAAGTTAACAATTTGTCCTATTTTGGAAAATTGCAAATTTTGGGATGTTACAATTCTACCCCCCTTAAAATGAATCTCGTCCTCGAGATTCGGTTGGTGCTTTCTCAAACTAATGTGGATATGCTTTTTTAGATCTCTTCTCTTTTACAAACAACCTCTTCTTCGGTGCACTGATTCCACTGGAGTTTGTACATCCTGAAAATCCAACTCCTGGTAACCCTTTCTGCTGTTTCCAAAATTCTTACCGGGTACTCTTCGTATGTGAAATCCAATTTAACAGTCAATTCTTCTAATGACATCTGCTCTTATGGCACACACCAGTACTTTTAAGTTGAGACACATGGTAGACATCATACACTCCTCCTGAACTTTCAGGTAGCTCTATTTGGTAAGCCACTTCGTTCCATATTTCTTACATCCTGAAAGGCCCGACATACCTTGGTGCTAACTTTCCTTTCATATTAAACCTCCACCCACTTCTCTTAGGTGACACCTCCAAATACACATAGTTTCACACTTTGGAACTAATTCTTTTCTCAGGCGTCAACATAACTCTTCTATCGGGACTGTGCCACCCTTAGATTATCTCTGATCACTCTCAATTGTTGTTCTACATCACTTAGAACTTCTGGCCCAAACACTTGTGTTCTCCCATTTGATTTCAAATCAACAGGGTTCTACACTTACATCCATATACACTTTCAAAAGGCTCCCATTGAAGGCTCTTCTACTAACTGTTGTTCTAAGAAACTTCGCATACGATGACCTCTTTGTACCATACTGCAATACACAAGCTCACAACATATCTCCTAAGTAATCTTTTCAATTCCTGTGGTTCCCAAAATGAGTATTAGTAGAGCTCATTTGGCAGTACTAGTGACATCAGCCAGTTCAACACTCAACCCTTCAAATTTCAGTGTCATTTGAACTCCTCTAGCACACTCTTTATGCTCTGAGCATTCGCAAAGGCTTTTCTCCTTCAAGTGACAGCATTTTTTTTTTCCTAGTCATAACTCTTGATTCACTCAATTCCATCAATGATGTGACCAGCTCAAATCCAATTTCCTAAAGATGCCCTTTGGATACTTACATTCTACGCAGATATCACTCCTACATTCAAGAGGATAGTATCTCCATGATCCACTATGCATACCTCCACATTACATGTCAGTTAATCCAACCCACTTAGTTGACTTACGCACAAGCCATTACTTTTCTTGTGTAGAGCACATCTAAAGTCTTGCTGGGATAAAAGAACTCTATTTGTCAATCTCTATAACACTTTCCATGAACCACTGATAGAATCTTATCATTCCAAGTCAATCTGTTATTTACTCTTATGTCAAGATCACATTGGCCCCAGCAAACCTATGATAGCCTTTTGTCATATTTATAAAACTCTAAGTCTCATTCACTTTCCTTTGGTGGTTTCCAACTCTTGTATCTTTAACTTTCTTAAGTCCATCATTAAAGATGACATCTCCTAGACGAGAACTTCCATCAACTAGAACATACTGGTCATGCTCTCTTTAGCAGTGAAGTCTTTTGAGTCTCCGTAGAGTCAACAGTACATGTAGCATATCCACTTCCTAAGTTGTCAAGTGACCAATTTCACTAACTTGAGCTAGGATAGATGATTATAATCATGGGATATCTCCAGAGACAACTTCTCACTTCATGATAAATTGAAAGGGCCTTAACCAATAATGTCAAGGTACTACCCTCCTTAAAATGAGATAGGTAGGGGGACAGTATGGACTAGCTCTTCATATACTGTCTAGATGATTCACATCATATGGTCTTTTAAAATCACTGTACCAAGTCTCATGATCTAGAGTTGGTTTCATCACTACGTTCCAACTATTGGTACCTCTATCAGAGTTGAATTGCTTTACTCTCACATCCCATGTGTAACTTTGTAGACTTTGGTGTCACCTGATTCTCATAAGCACCACTTAAGCTATGAGTACCAGCGATGACCTATATCTCCATCCATATTAGCACACTTCAATGGAACTATTTCTTGCATCAAAAACCAAATTTACCAAACACTTGAGGTCCTTATCGATGATCCAACATTAACCAATACTTCTCCTTGTAACTCCTTTGATAAGACTACCCCCCTTAGAAAAGGTAAACTAGGGCTTAAATGGGTAGTTTAGTCCATTTTTCAAGTGAGCTTCTTATCATAAGATGTTCTAATACCGAAGAGAAACTCATGTGCATTGATATGTACAAGAACTCTGAAATTCCTCACGATACGAGGACACCAGCGCAGCAAAATAGGCATAACTCCTCTTCTGTCAATCCAATAAGATCTTAGATTATACCGTTAGAAACCTTATCAAATTCCCTACAACTTTCATGTAGAAGGCTTCCTTAGTTTCTGTCATTAACCTAGGTAAAACAGCCATACATGATATCCATCCCGACAATGTCTCAGCATCGGTGCAGCAACTTGCAGAAGTCATATCCCGAGTTACTTAGATCATATGAGGACAAGCCTTACATGATTGAAAAGCTTATGAAGTCCTCCGCAACTTCTGTATACCTCACTTTTCCAGATTCTGATGTTAAGTTGGCTGAAAATAGGAATTAACTAGAACTGTCCAGATTTTGAACTGTGCAGCAACAGCGACTTATAGATGTCATAACTCAAGTTCTATTAATCCGATAAAGTTGCAGTTTGCATCGTTGGAAAACTTATCAAAAGACCTAAAACTTTATTATAGAGCCTTTTCCCAAATTCCAGAGTTACATTTGTCCAAAACAGTAGGCAACTGAAACTGGTCCAGATTCCTGACAGCTCAACTATACCATCTTGTGATTTTCGTAATTCCCAAACCATAACAGCTATGAGGGTGATTCTTGCGGTCAGAGAAGGATTTTGAAGTCTACTATCACCCAGAATTTTCACATGATTTTATGGTCCTTCAAGAATAGGGATTTGAACTGAAGAAGATAAGTTGCTCCCAAAAGACAAGACGGAGAAACAAGAGAAACTAAAACCCAACTATTTATTTCATTAGCCCTTATACCTTAGGCCTGTAAACTAAATGAAATTGTGGAGAAACCCACAAGATCATTGCACTCATTACAAAAATCCAACTCAAGCATAAGCACTAAGACAAACCAACCAAACATTAAAGGTTCACAAAGCACACATATTGACTAGACTCAACTTTTACTACTATCGTTTATTACAAAGGGGGACTTCCTACTTCTTAAACACGGTGTGACTGCAGCGGCATCCAGGGTAGCATCTCTTGCGTGGAGTTAAGCGAGGTATATCCTCCACCTCATTGATCTTAGGTAATCCACCACGACTTCTCCACTCATCAATCACATCAAGGGCTTCCTCATAGTGTTGCCTTACTTCTGCCAATTCAAATTGACTGTCTTCTAGCTTTTGATGCATGACTTGGATAGTCAAAGCCATCTCCTTTAGTTGTTCATTCTGCTCCAAGTAGGGGTCAGCCATCACACATTGCAAAGTGCCTGGTGGACGACGAGGGAGATACTTCTGTTTGTCATTCTTCCTCCCTTCGTAGTGCTTTCCATGATATGCCAGAAGAGCTTGATGGGTAGCACCAGATATGCTAGCATGCTTACTGAAACGGTCACTGAGAGACGAATGAATGGATTCCACCACGCGTGAACCAGTAAACTCATTCCACCTTGTGATGTGTGCTTCTGTGCTCCAGTGGCTCTCATACTTAGGATGGGTCCACTTAGTGCACTTATATTCCACCTTGGCTTGCTTTTCAGGATAGTGGTCTTGTAGTATACGCACAAGCCGAGGGTGAAAGAAATCTTCCCCACTAAAGGATGTGGTAAAGTACTCCTTTCGCCAACAAATATGTCTTGATGGGACAGGGCAAGCTTCTTCATACTCTGGTTCCGTTAAGCCATAGATACCCCGAGTTAAGCATGGTCTTCCGGAGTTGTTGCGCGCAATCTTTTCGTTACGAACCATCTATGGAATTAGACCAAGAGGGAGTTAGAAAGGAAGCAATAATTTTATAATGGAATTAGGTGATAGAAGCATAGGAATTTTAGCAAATAGCAAGGGTGAGATAGTAAGCATGAATGTAGTGAAGCAAAGATGACTAAAACGACCATTGCTATCTAGGCTTGCGTCCTACAGTCAGCATTGCTTTGATACCACTTTGTAGCACCCGGTTTTAAGAACAAAACCAGATACACACCATATGTGAGCCCAGGAAGTCAAATCTCACATATAGCCACAAAATAGGGGTAATATCAATAGACAATGCTTATATATAACGAACTTAGTATAAAAGATATAACCTTAGATAGCAAACAGCGGAACGACACTCCGTTCTTCAAGCGAAAGCTCAAAATCCATAGGGACAACTGACTGGTTGAGCACAAGCCTAAACTCTTCTCCAAACTAGCAATCTGGTAACCATCTGGGATTTTTATCCAAATAAAATGTAAAAGGCAAGCGTAAGTACATCTCGTACTCAGCAAGAATAACATAGGGTTCATGGGGCTCAAAGGCTAGACACTGGTTTAACTGCATGTAGCTTTTAGTGGTCACAATTTTAGCATATGAGTAGCATCAAGTTGTCAAGTCCCATAATAAACTCATGATCAAGTAAAGTGAATAAAGAATAGCATAAACAACATATTAACAATAATAACATTAATAACTTGCCATTAGTGATCATTTATTCTGTATTGGTCTAAGGCCGCTCGTGACCGTGAGCACGGCTGATATATCAGTTTTACACTCTGCAGAGGTTGTACACTTTCACTATGAGTCATGATTTACCCTTTTGCCCGAGGCCCGTCGACCTCTTAGCCCACTACCAAGGAAGACCGGCAGGGTTCACTATGAAGCCTTTCAAAGGTTCGTCTAACAAGTTAGGGCCGCTTGGTTTCGTTAGTTAGTCCGTGTGACTCACCCGTAGGAATCCACGGTCTGCTATCCCCCACTTGCGCCACAAGGGTAACCACTAACAAGCTAGAAAAGGTCCTCATACTGAGCTAAAGCTAGAGCCATGTAGCCCTCACAGTTGTATTGTATGTCCCGGATGGTCAGATACAGATAAGTCCTTATGGAGAGAAACTAGAGCACCAAAAGATAGCCCAATTCTCCAGCCCTCTTTTCCAACGTTGCTAGAAAGTCATCTTTTAATGTTTATTGCATAATCCTTTAATCAAATTACAAGATCATGGTTTAGTGGAGCACTAGCATAAGCTACCCAATGCAAAACCGTAGGTGACAAGGTATAAGATCAATACTAGGAAATCCTTATCAAGGAGACACATGCAATATGAATTGTGTGATTAAAGTTATTAGGAAACAAGGATGATCCCATGCTATACTTGCCTTGAAACTCAGATCCTTCTTTTAGTTCCAAACCTTCCACAAACTGCTTCTTGATCACCACATAAAAGCTCACCGACTAAACTCAGTCATCACATGAACACCAATCATCCAGAGGCAATCATACAAAGCAAACAAACCTATAATTAGAACAATACACCAACAGTGGAAAATAAAGATGAAAAGTTTATAAAACAAATCTACATCGCTCTACGATCACACAAGCGTAAAGATCACGAAAATCGGAGCTATAACGAAGAAGTTATGATTTAAATAAGATTTCCTTTAATACAATAATAGATTAAATCTAGGTTCAGATTTAAAAAGTTGGAAGCATGTATAACAGAGCCACTAATCTATAGATTACGCAAAAACGAATCTAACGAAATTTGAACGGATCAAAACGGAGTTAAAACGAAGAATATATGAATTTTCTAAGATTTTCTTTAGAAAAACAAATAATTAATTTGGGTCACAGAATTAAAAAGTTTCAAACTGACATGTAGATCTTTTGAATACAAAACCAACGCAATTTGAACGAGTCAAAACGGAGTTCAAACGAATATTTTATGAGCAATATAAAACCAGTGGCAAACTTGTAATTTCCTGAAAACGTATTTTGAATCTGAGTAAAAGAAAATACGCCTTTGAAATAAGAAAGCGTATTTTTGAAAATGCGCTTTGGACTGCGGGTTGGAACTTTAAAAACCAGGGGGGCTCTTTTGCAGAAATCGCGGCCGAAGGGGTATCTTTTGATTTGAGCCGTCGGATTGGGGATGGACGGCTGGAATTAGATTAGAGAGGGGAGGGGGAGGTTGGCCGGCCGGAGATGGGGAAGCTCGCGGCGGCGCCATGGCCGGAGTTGGCCGGCGTTGCTCAATCGAGCGACTCAAAGTGCTAGAACGTGAACCAAAAACACCGGGACATGGAGAAACTTACCGCGAGCTCACCTAGGGCTAAAACGGGGGTCGAGGAGCGGTCGGAGCGCGCTTGCGACGAAGGAAGGCGGACGGTGGCTTTTGCAAAAGATCGGCGAGGGCCAGCCATGCACAGAGAACACGAAATCGCGAGCAAAGAGTCTCGGCGACTTCGCAAACGAGAAACGAGGCTCGGCAAGGTACTCACGGGCACGAAGATGCGTCGCAGCGACGGTTTGCTTTCGGAGCAGATCTCGGCGACGTTCTATGGCTCGGCTGCGCCGGCTGCTCGACCTAGAGTTGGGGCAGGGGGGTTTGGCGGAGCTGGGGCTCTATTTAAGGCCCCCTCGGCGTGCGGGGCAAGCCAACCGCGAGGATCACGCGCGACCGTTGCTCAACTCGGGCAGACTCCGGCTCCGTCACGAGGTGGAAGACGCGGCTGACCGGTGGGCCCCACCTATCGGTGACTCAGGGCGCGGGCCCGCTCTGTCAGTGGAAGAAGGGAGGGGGGGCGCTAGTGCTGGGCGTGGGAGCTAATTGGGCCGCGGCCTTCTATGCGCGCTGGGCCGAGAAAAAGAAGGAGAAAGGGGGGGAAGAGGTAGGCAGGCCGCAGGGGGGGGGAGAAGTTGGGCCTTTGGGCCAAAACCAGAGGGCGAGTCCTTCTCTTTTATTTTCTGTTTCTCTTTTCTTTTAAAACAAACCTATTTCAAAATATTTTCAAAACTAAATTTAAATTCCTTTTTAAACTTTAGTCAAAACTACTCATCACAATAAATCAAATGCAAAGACATGCATGCTCAAACAAGTTGCTAGCTCCTATGATAAATTTTAATTTAAAGAAAAATATTATTTTTCCTATATTTCATGGGCACAAAAATACACAAGTTAACAATTTATCCTATTTTGGAAAATTGCAAATTTTGGGATGTTACAGTTCTTCTTTATTTCTTTTATTTCCTTATTTTCTCTTTATTCCTTGAGGTTGCCCAGTATCCATATTTTAAGAGCCTGCCATGACCCCTGATTAGACTATGTCTACCTGTGCATCTCAATAAGTGATCATGCTACAAACCAAGCTAGATGCATTTGTTACGCCCTCCTACAGGATTAAATACGATAACCCTTGAATACTCACGGGTTGAAATGCTACAATGATAGTTTTGTTCGCTTGCAGTTTTATTCTTTATATTCATGAACTATTGATTGGCGTACCTAAGTATCGTTACTTAAGATTGTAAACTCTATGCATTTATCTGGCGCCGTGCTACAACTTTGCATATCGTAAGTAAGGATGGTTAGGATGGCCAATCCGGCATTCCTAATTATTGTTACCAAACTGTACTGGTAAGGCCGGCGCCGTTAAAGGCCTGGAGTTATCTCTCTGACGTAACGATAGTTATGGTATACCAACACCCAACATTACTGGTTCCATTGCTAATGATGGATTTATAGTCTATCTTTAGTAGTGATGCTAAGAAATGCCAACAAGAATTTCTGGCGCCGTTGCCGGGGAGGGCACAGAACAATGCAAACATCTAGCTTTGATATTTAGCATTGATTACAAAATCAGCATTGGTAGCCGTAGTTTGAGCAGGATAATCTTTGTTGTTTTCTTCCTCTTTTTATTGGAATGAAAACAGGATAGTATATGTGCAGTTTCAACTTGCTGGCAAACTTCAACAGCAATCCAGAGGTACTCCTAAGGAAGAAAAGGACTCGTGCCGTTTCTTCCTCTGCCACGCCACCGACAGGCGAACCAATCACCCCCGCACCATCCGTTTCAACCACCATGGCCAGGTCACTCCGCGACTACTCCACCCCCGCTGTTGCCAACGTGCTCGTTGGGCCTGCAGTCAACACTGGGAATGGAAACTTCGAGCTTCTCACTAGCCAACTCACGATGGTGCAGGCAAACCAGTTCTATGGTTTGCCAAGTGAGGACGCAAACGTGCATCTACAGAACTTCCTTAAGCTGTGTGAAACCATCATCATCAAGGATGTCGCACCTAAAAGCGTCAAGCTCCGCTTGTTTCCCTTCTCCCTCTCGGGGAAGGCGAAGCAATGGTTCTACCAGAGCAAGGAAGCTGTCAACACGTGGGACAAATGTTCCGCGGCGTTCCTCACGAAATTTTTCCCCATGAGCAAAACAAATGCTCTCAGGGAAAGATATCAAACTTCCAGCAGACTTCACTCGAATCCATTCATGAGGCTTGGGAAAGGCTCCAGGAGTACATCCAGGCCTGCCCCCACCATGGGATGGAAGATTGGCTCATGCTTCAGAATTTCTACGAAGGGCTCACGCCCATGTCTAAGGGGCACATCGATGCCGCTGCTGGAGGCACGTTTCTCTCCCTGACCATCGAGAATGCTACGACATTAATTGAGAAGATGGTAGCCAACCAGAGTTGGGGAGAGGGACGCAAAACACAAAAAGGCATGCGTACCGTGAAGGAGACGGATCTACTTGTTGCAAAAATAGACCTACTAATGAAGAGATTGGACGGACAGGCCACTCACGCATGACATGTGAGGAATGTGGGAATGTTGGCCACATGGCGATCAATTGCCCTGGAACCCAGGAGGACGCATCATTCATCAACAACGGGTTCTGCCAACAACAGCAAGATAATGGCTGGAACAACGAGAACCGCCCCCAAGGTAATTACTCTAGTTCTAATTCCTCCCAGCCTTTGCTGAAAGATCTCGTGCTAGGTCAGGCCAAAATCAATGAAAATCTTGTTAAAAAGCTTTCTAAAAACGATCAAATGTTTGTCCACATAAATACAAAGCTTGATGGCCTAACCCTTTCTGTTAGAGATCAGCTAGCTTTTAATAAGAAGATCGAGTTAAAAGTAGCTCAGCTTGCTTCTGCCGCTAAAGCTGTTGTTTCTCCTGATTCTGTGGAAAATGTAAATGCGGTGACCACGAGAGGGGGTAAGACCACTCGTGATCCCCCTTATCCTAACCATAAGACAGGAAGGGCGCCACGGCAATAGGAGGAAACATAGGCAGAAGGGCCGGCTCAACCATCAGAAGAATCCATGGAAGACGAGCCGACCCCAAACAACTATGGGGACACCATGATGCTACCCTTTCCCACAAGAGAAAGGAGGAAGAAGAAGGATGGAAATGAACAGTTCCTCTGCTTCGTGAAAATGGTCGAAAAGACGCACGTCAGTGTACTGTTGATGGATGTCTTGCATATTCCGTCCTACTCCAAGTTCATCAAGGACATCATCGACAAGAAGCGACCATTGCCGTCCACTAAAGTTGTCAAGCTGATAGAAGAATGTAGCGCAGCTATACTCAATGAGCTGCCCGAGAAGAAGCAGGATCCTCGGTGCCCCACAATCTCTTGCTCAATTGGGGCCCAGCAATTGACCACGCCCTATGTGATTTAGGGGCAAGTGTGAGCGTCATGCCAAAATCAGTCTTTGATAGGCTGAACTTCACCAACTTGGAGCCAACCACCATGACACTCCAGTTGGCAGACTCGTCAGTCCGGTACCCGGCAGGGATTGCTCAAGACATCCCTGTCAAGATCAGAGGATACTATGTTCTAGTGGATTTTGTGGTGCTCAACATGGAGGTCACTAAAAAACACCACTAATCGTGGGAAGACCATTCTTGAGTACGGCTGGAGCACAGATTGATGTTGGGGCTAGAGAAATCCACTACAACATTAATGGCCAACAAGAGTGCAACATGATACGCATCCTCTATGGGCTAAACCCCCAAGGCATCAGGCAGGTTGAGATCCAGCCTCAACTTATTAAAAATACAAAAATATCTAAGAAAAAGCCAGAGCCAAAAGGAAAGGCGGCTCCTAAGAAAAATAATAAGGAGCAGAAAAAGAAAATAGCTCCTAAAAAGAATGAAAAGAGGGATGAAGTCCCCAAGCCTTGACAACCGAAGCAGGTGTGGAAACCAAAGCAGAAGGTTGAACAAACTTCCACACCTCCAAAGGTGATAGTGCTAAAGTGGAGGCCCAAGCAGGTGCAACCGTCTACTCCTCCTAAGACGATGTGCCATCATCAAGCAAGAAGTAATGGGAGAAGAGTCCCGCTCAACGGACTATAAAGATGAGCCCTTGCCGAAGGTAAATCGGTAAGTTATCCCTAGGTAAGTTTTTACTTATAAAAAAAATATAAATATATATTTTCTTTTGACTTATTTATTTTGAATAAATTCTTTCTATTTATGTTTTGAATAAATGGTGCATTTGTTGTATTTATGAGTAGTCCATATTGCCTCTATGATCTTGTCTTCACTTTTGAATCTTTGTGATCATGGGTATCAATCACTCATAAATGCATGATAGTGTGATAGCTTTTAGAAAGTTTTCAAAATTCAAAACTCTATCCCACACACTATCACTCTGTTTCCACTACGCATCATGATTGATCGTAACCAGGATCGCAAAATACTCAGAGAGGGAAAGAAATACCCGAAAGACTGAGGCCGACTGGTGGACCTACTGGTGCAGCCGCTCCCTGGTGCGGGCGCACCCCTAGGTCCACCAATCGGCCCCAATCTTTTTCCCTTCCTCTTCTGCAATGATTAGCATCACGTCCATGGTTACGATCAAGTTGTTTCCAGATCAGAGACTGCATTAGCACCTATAATCCTCCATAGGCTCTTCTCTTCTCACACCAACCATTTCTCATCTCCCTCTTGTGAAGATTGCTAAGCTCTCCCATTCTTCAGTAGTGACCATGTCTAGCTATGCCCTCTCGCTGATCAATGCTCCCAAGACCATAGCCAATCTAGACATAGCACCTTACCAAGAGAGTTCTAGCAAGGAGGTCTATGTTGAGAAGAGAAAGTCATTAGCGTTGTTACCAGCAAACCACAAAGCGCCCACCAATAGCGCCGCCAACATACCCGCTACTTCCCGTTCGTCCACTAGCAACATAGGACTTAAGAGAAAAGCCCCTAGTGGTGATAGGCAAGGCAATCATGCTGGTAGCAAGATGGGTGGCAAGGCCAAGAAGACGAAATCATCCAGTAGTCTCCCTAGGATCAGGAGGCACTTGCCACAGCCATCGATCAAGTGTCGTGCAGGACAATACGAGGGCAGCGATGAAGAAGATGATCCCAATATCATAGCCGAGCTTTTAGCTAAGCACGCTAGCCTACGTGCTGAGTTACGGGTTTTAGAAGACGACCTAGAGGAAAAGAACACTGAGATTAGGAACCTCAGTGATATGTGTTGACGGTTCTTAAGTACCAATTTTAATTATCAAATAAACAAGAGAAAGGACCAATATGCAAACAACACCTAGAATTAGGGTTTGATCTGACAGAATTCCACGAGTTTTGTTGTTTATCTGTTTCTGCAGGGGGTTATCAGGAAATAAGGAAGAAAGGCCCACATGTCGGGATTACATAGAGATATCAACGCACCGCGTGATTTTCTACCATCTAGAAGACTCCAGAAGCCACGGGAAGAAAGCAGAGGCCGAAAGGGGCCAGGCCTAGGGCGCCCGCCCTGGTGACCTGGGCGCCCGCCCCCTGCTGGAAGCCATTCAGGACTCTCTGCGCACACGATGTTCCACCGACCTATTGGATCCAGAATAACGTAGTACCACCTCGCCTACCGACCCAAAAACGCATAGAGGAGGAGGACTATATAAGGAGACCCCCTGGCTCCTGGAGAAGACATGAAGAAGTTATCATAGAGATTGAGGGGTGCCCTCGAAGGAAAACCTCTTCTCTAATTAATATTTCTTTTTAGGCTTAGCATCCAATGTAAAGTAGAAATAGATCTTCTAGTTTCTACTAGATTGAGAGAGATAGAGTGGAGGTGTAGATTGGAGGAAGCCCGGCTTGTCGGTGTCTACTCCAAGCTTGTACCTGCGGGATCAAGTTCTCCTAACCCGAAGCTTGCTCCTAGGATTCTTCAGTATTTCGACTTCTAAATTCTAGTAAGTTCTTATTTTATTGTTCTTCTGGTTTATGAGTTTACTTTAATCTCTTCGCGTAGAGTTTAGAGTAATCATTGCTGGCGTAAACGTGGTGTTTAGGCTGGGGTACTCATAGATATTCCCTGACTAGCTAGACCGTGGTAGTAGCGAGGAACGTGACAATTTCGAGTTACCTTTGCAGACCATATCTCATTAGCAGGAAGGATAGGGTTTATAGGTGCGGGTTGAACATCCTTTGTGGTGTCTAGATTCCGTTAGCCTCCCCAATAGAACAGTAGATCATACTTACCAAGGTTAGAAGGAGACTACGGTTGCAGTCTTCTCTATTTATCACTCACATCGAAAGACATTCTTTGTGCCTAAAGGGTTAGTAGTAATAGACCGGTTAGTCAGATGCACTCTTTCTCCTAGTGGTAAAAAAATAAATACGATACTCTGGATAACCTCCCGGGTGAAGTGCTCACCGATATGAGTGCGCTTGCGGATCAATTCCTTATTGCGTTCCCAAATATCAACAAGCATTTCTGGCGCCGTTGCCGGGGAGAAAGACGGTTTGCTGAGATAACCTTGAGTCTTACTACTAGCTTTTATCTATACTTTTATCTTATCTTATCTTTTATATTCTTTGCTTATATTCTTTATTCTTACCTTATGGAAAACCAAAACTCTAAATCGATCCATGAATCTGCAATCCCTTCAGCAACAGACCTTTTACCATGGGAATCATCACAGCCTATCCAAACATCCCAGTATAAGTTAAGTTCTAGGTTGATTGCCATGATTCAAAACCTATCTTTTTCGGGAAAGGAAGACGAAAACCCTTGGACCTTCATATTAGAGATTTTGAGCAAACATGTCATTGTCTTCGCATTGAAGGCATTTCTGATAAAACTTTACGTTGGAAGCTTTTTCCTTTTTCTTTAAGGGGAGAAGCTAGATAATGGTACAGTCAGAAGATAAGTCAACAACGAGGTGAATGGGGAGTTTTACGAGCCAACTTTTGTCTAGATTTCTATTCCCTCGACCGTATAGCCGACCTTAGACTCGAAGTCCTATCTTTTAAACAAAAAGATAATGAAACTTTGGGAAAATCCTAGAAACGTTTTTCTGATCTTTTAGAATCTGGTCCAAACCTTAATCTTGAAGACCCTGTTCTTTTATTTCACTTTTTTCGAGGTCTTCAGAAAAATCACAAACAAATACTACATACAATGTCTAGAGGTTCTTTCTTTCGTATCCCTACTGATGAAGCTAGAGTGATCCTAGATAGAATCCTAGAAGCTGAGATAGATAATACCCTTCATGATGAAACCTACGAAGCCGAAGTAGACACTCTACCAAATTCTTCATCTACTTTAGCTATCCCAAGTTCTGAGCCACAAGAGGAAGAAATTCCACCACCAGACTTCATGCTGGATATAGAATCTGATCTTTTTGTCGATTTTGGAAACATTTCAAACTACCATTCTATTGACAAACCCCAAAACGGCCAGTTTAGCATTTATTTTCCAAGTGAATATCAATTGAGAGAGCTTATCTCAGTCATGAGTAGCAAATGGTTGGAGGAATCAGAGCTTTCCTCTGATGTGATCCGTTTGGACACACCCTCTATAACTATACGCTGTGCTTATAATTCTGATCGATTTAATGCTCTCTATAATCCTGTTGTGGGGATCAACATCATGTCTGAATCTTTTGCACTTAAACTATTTAAAAATCTTGTCTTAACCCCCACAACAAAGGTCATAAAGGAATCTTCAGGACGATTAGTCTCCAGTCTTGGAATTATTAATGTCCTACCTCTTACGGTAGAAGGCTCCATGGTTCATTTGAACTTTTATATCTTTGATACATGGGACTTCGACCTGTTGATAGGACAACCTTTTAGAAGACTCCTTTATGAAGGTCATACTGGAAAGCTACACATTTCTTTTGGAAAAGCCTTTAATCAATAACAATTTTACACTCCTTAAACAATAAGGCCGAATCATATCTTTTGCCTGATCCTATGGAGGAGGTAAAGGCTGCATCTCTAGAGCTTTTAGATGAACCAGACTTAGAAGACGAAACTCCTTTCTTCACTGAAGAAGAAACCGAACCTTCTGAACCTGAACCCTTAGATGAGTTTGCAGAAACACCTAGACCCCCCCATAGAGCTTAAAACTTTACCACCCGGTCTTACCTATGCTTTCCTAAACAATAATCCAGAGTTTCCTGTGATCATTAGCGATAAAGTCACTCAGGAGCAAACTCTGCGATTAATGACCATTCTTGAGAAACATCACTCAGTTTTCGGCTATTCACTCCAAGATCTTACAGGAATCAGTCCTATGATTTGTACCCATCGTATTCCAACAGATCCTTCTGTTTCACCTTGTTGAGAACCCCAACGTAGACTTAACAACACTATGAGAGAGGTAGTTAAAAAAGAAGTTATAAAGTTGCTGCATGCAGGGATTATATATCCTGTGCTGCATAGTGAGTGGGTGAGCCCAGTGCAAGTTGTGCCTAAAAAAGGAGGCATGACTGTTATTATGAATGAAAAGAACGAGCTAATTCCGCAACGCACCGTCACAGGATGGCGGATGTGCATAGACTATAGAAAACTAAACAAAGCCACGAGAAAGGATCACTTTCCTTTACCTTTCATAGATGAGATGCTAGAGCGGTTAGAAAACCATTCGTTCTTCTGTTTCTTAGATGGATATTCAGGGTATCACCAAATCCCGATCCATACTGATGATCAAAGCAAAACCACTTTTACATGCCCATATGGAACTTACGCATACCGTAGAATGTCTTTTGGGTTATGTAATGCACTAGCTTCTTTTCAAAGATGCATGATGTCTATATTTTCTGATATGATTGAAGAGATTATGGAAGTTTTCATGGATGATTTCTCTGTTTATGGAAAAACTTTTGATAGTTGTCTTGAAAACTTAGACAAGGTTTTGCAAAGATGTGAAGAAAAGCACTTAGTCCTTAATTGGGAAAAATGTCATTTCATGGTTAGAGAAGGAATAGTGCTAGGACACCTAGTGTCTGAAAGAGGTATTGAGGTAGATAAAGCTAAAATTGAAGTAATTGAACAACTACCTCCACCAGTGAATATAAAGGAATTCGAAGCTTTCTTGGCCATGCTGGTTTTTATCGTAGATTCATAAAAGATTTTTCATTTATTGCTAGACCACTTACTCTTTTGCTAGCCAAGGATGCTCCTTTCGAATTTGATGATGCATGTCTAACATCTTTCAATTTATTAAAGAAAGCACTCATCTCTGCACCAATCATTCAACCCCCTGATTGGTCGTTGCCTTTTGAAATTATGTGTGATGCCAGTGATTATGCTGTGGGGGCAGTTTTGGGACAAACTAAAAATAAGAAGCATCATGCAATTGCTTATGCCAGTAAAACTTTGACAGGAGCTCAACTTAATTATGCAACCACTGAAAAAGAGCTTCTGGCTATTGTCTTTGCCATTGATAAATTCAGATCTTATTTAGTTGGAGCTAAAATAATTGTTTACACTGATCATGCTGCACTAAAATATTTGCTCACTAAAAAAGATGCTAAACCTCGCCTGATTGGATGGATCTTATTACTCCAAGAATTTGACTTAGAAATAAAAGATAAAAAGGGAGTATAAAATTCTGTTGCTGATCACTTGTCTAGAATGTTTTTTAAGAGTCCACAGGAAACCCCCATCAATGATTCACTCCGGGACGACATGCTCTACGGGATTAATAGGTCTGACCCCTGGTATGCAGATATTGTTAATTTTATGGTTTCAGGGTATGTACCACCAGGAGCAAACAATAAGAAGCTTATTCAAGAAAGTCGTTCACATATATAGGATGTGCCATACCTCTTCCGAGTATGCTCTGATGGCTTAATCAGGAGATGTGTGACCACTGAGGAAGGATGGAAGATCATCGACATATGTCATTCATCACCATATGGAGGTCACTATGGAGCATTTCGTAGACATTCAAAGATCTGGCAGTGTGGATTCTACTGGCCTACAATGTATGAAGACACGAGGCAATATATGAGAAGATGTGGGCCATGTCAAAGGCACGGAAACATAAATACAAGGGATGCAATGCCACCCACCAACAACCTTCAGATTGAGCTCTTTGATGTCTGGGGAATAGACTATATGGGTCCATTTCCTCCATCAAAGAAATGTGAGTACATCTTGGTGGCAGTTGACTATGTCTCCAAGTGGGTAGAGGCATTACCTTGCAAGCATACCGACAACATCAGTTCAAAGAGGATGTTTGAAGAAATTATATTTCCAAGATTTGGAGTCCCCAGAGTAGTGATAAGTGATGGAGGAGCACACTTCATCGACAAACGCTTCAAGCAATATGTATCAAAACAAGGAATCCGTCACAACGTCGCTACCCCCTATCATCCTCAGACAAGTGGCCAAGCAGAGACTTCCAACAAACAAATCAAGAATATTCTTCAGAAGACAGTAAATGAAATGGGAACGGCATGGAAAGACAAGTTACCTGATGCACTCTGGGCATACCAGACAGCATACAAGACCCCAATTGGAATGTCACCATACCAATTGGTGTACGGGAAGACTTGCCATCTACCTGTTGAACTAGAGTTCAAAGCACACTGGGCCATAAAGAGATGGAATATGGACCTAGATGTTGCTGGAGATTATAGAAGAATGCAACTATCAGAATTGGAAGAATGGCGAGAGAAGGCATATCACAACTCAAAGATCTACAAAGAAAGAGTCAAAAGGTGGCATGACAAGAGAATCAAGAAGAAGGAGTTCACACCCGGAGATAAGGTATTACTTTTTAATTCCAGGGTGAAGCTTTTCGGGCATGGAAAACTCCGGAGCAAATGGTGTGGGGATATAAACCCCTATACCCTTACGGCTAGACTTGGGCCAGGAGGCTTGGCCCATTACGAGACGAGTTCAAGGCTTGATCCGACAACCTGGAGTTTCGCGCAAGGAAACAAGACGTGGAGATCAAGCAGGATTCTAGTCGGTTAGAATAGGAATTGATATCGAATTATCCATGGCAATTGTAACCGACTAGGATTAGTTTCCAGATCTGTAACCCTGCCCTCCAGACTATATAAGGAGGGGCAAGGGACCCCCCTAGGACACATCATATTCTCTCAACACAAATCAATACAACCAGACGCAGGACGTAGGTATTACGCCAACTCGGCGGCCGAACCTGGATAAAAAGCTTGCCCGTGTCTTGCGTCACCATCAAGTTCGTAGTTTGCGCACCGTCTACCAATAAACTACTACCGTGGGTATACCCCAAGGTAGACTGCCGACTAGCTTTCGTCGACAGTGGCGCGCCAGGTAGGGGGTGTGCGTGCAACTTTTCCGGCGAACAAGATGGTCACGATCCCAGCTTTCGCGATCGTGCCCGAAGGCCTCACGTTCACCGTCGGCCAGATCACGTGGACGACGGGCAGCGGCGGTTTCGCGACCACGGTTCCGAAAGAGATCCAGATCCAATCTGAGATCACGCCGTCTCCGACCACACGCATGACGGCACCAAGCTCTCGACCACCGTTCCCGCTCTACAAGGGAAAGGAGATCGACTGCTCGGACCTCCTCCAAGCGCTCGATCACGCTGACTCCAAGCTATTCGAAGTCTCCCAACTAATAGATGGAGTTCTGCGCCGGATCGACCAAGCTGCTCGAGCGGATTTTTCGAAATTCTGCCGACCAACTCGTGTCGCCACACACGAACGGCTGGGAACGTCCCTGACGATAACCTCAACCCCTTCAGGACGATCCGTCGAGCTCAAAAAGGAAGACTATCCCTGCGGCCTGAACAACTCGGCCTCTGTCTACTCACAGCATGTCCGATCTGTTTTCAGCAAAGCGGGCTGGTCGCCGACAAGGAACAATCGTCACCATGTCAACATGGTGACCATCCGAGAGCTACGGGACGGCCAGGTTTCCAGCACCAACTCAAGCACCGGCTCCGCCCCCACCGAGGTTGTGAACACCGAAGACGAGGACTACGACTTGGATTTTCCCTCACACCCTCCGGGTTTCGACCGATTCCCGATATTCCCCCCCCGGCGAGGGGATATTGTATTCAATGTCAGCGCCGACGAACCGGCTGTTGACGGAGAAACAGACGACCAGAGGCAACTCCGCGAACAGCGTAACGCCGAGCGCGCCCGACGGCGTGCGGACGAGCAACAACAGACGCCACCAGGCAACCTCAACGATGCCTTTGACATGGTCGGGGACCAGCCGGTCTACAAAACGCCAAGCGCCAACGTGGCTGTCGCCATGGCCAACCTGGATCGGCTTCCTGACACCCCCGAATGCCAGGGAGTCCGGACCAGTATCCGAGCACACCTGATCGCCGCAATGGGACAGACAGCCACTCTGCTCAAGAGAGTCCAGGACGTCTCTTATACAGAAGCCGCCTCCGACCAGACTCATCGTAGCCGGGCCTCACCCAGCAGGCGTCGCCGCAGCCGCTCCCCCGACAACCGTCGAGGGGACTCACGGCGCGATGATGGTGGTCGGGACGCCGATGGCCGCCGCCAGCAGGACCGCGTACGCGGCCAAGAAAAAGAAGATCAACACAGGGATCTCCGCCACAACATCCCTCCCAAAGATGCTCGGGATCGCATCAACAGGCGCGCCGCAGAGAGAGCAGCCCACGAAAACCTGCGCCGCATCGAGTACGACGCGACCCACGGTCCTCCGGGCCTAAGGCAGTTCTCCTCACACCTCCGCCAGGTCGTGTGGCCCCGCAATTTCAAGCTCGAAAAACTCAAAAAATACGACGGCAAGGAAAATCCAGAGAACTGGATTACTCTCTATGAAATCGCCGTCCGATCAGCGGCAGGAGACGAGCACGTCATGGCTAATTACTTCCCCGTAGTCCTCGACCAGGCTGGTCATCAGTGGCTTCTCGGCTTGCCCGAGGACTCCTTCGACTCTTGGGAAGAGCTACGACAGGCTTTCATCGACAACTTCATCGCCACATGCGAGCAGCCCGGAAACAAGTATGACCTTGAAAGGATAAGAGACAGGAAGAATGAACCTCTGCGTGATTACATCCGACGATTCTCGGATATGCGCCTCAAAATCCCGAAGATTTCTCACGACGAGGCCATATCAGCCTTTATCAAGGGTTTGCGTTTCCATGAAGCGCTGAGGAACAAGCTGTTGCGTAAGCGCCCATCAACGGTAGCAGAGCTCCTCGCCACGGCCAAAAATTACGCCGATGCTGATGACGCAGAAAAACTAATCCGAGACGATGCGAGAGGCACCGACCAGCCCTCCCGGCGAGATGACGGTCGTGGTCGCTACGACAACAGAAATCACCGCCGCTCCGACAACCGCGATCACCGAGAGGGTTGGGATCGGCGGCGCGACAGCCGCAACGACTTCAGAGGAAAGCGCCCTCGCGAATACGACCACGAAGTAAACACGGTCAAACGTCCCAATGGACGACGGGACTACCAAGACGACTACAACAAAACGTTGAAGGGACCCTGCCAGCTACACCCAAAGTCTAACCACACCATGGAAGAGTGCCGCGTCCTCAAAAGTATCTACACACGGCGGGCCGCCCAGGACGACTCCGCCAAGAAAAATAACAAGCACGACGGGCATGGCCACGAAGATGAGGACGAGGACCAAGATAGGGACCCCCGACACCAATACGTCAGCCCCACCGACGTGGTCCACTCCATTTTCGGAGGCAAGGTCTCTACTGAGTCCAAGCGAGAAAGAAAGCTGTTAAAGAGAGCCTGCCTCAACATAGACAGCACGGACGGGCTGATCGCAGATCCGAAATTCCCCGCGTGGTCCCACAGGGAGATCTCGTTCAGCAGGAAGGACCAGTGGGCCGCTATCCCAGAGCCGGGTCGTTTCCCCCTGATTCTTGATCCCTGCATCAACAGCATCAGATTCGAGCACGTGCTCGTGGACGGGGGAAGCTCCATCGACATCCTTTTCCGCAACAGCTTGCCTGCCCTCAAGATATCACCGGCACAACTAAAACCTTACGACGCCCAATTCTGGGGGGTTTTGCCTGGTCAAAGTTCGGTGCCTCTCGGACAGATAACATTGCCTGTCCAATTCGGCACACCCGACCACTTCCGGACGGAGTTCATCAACTTCGTAGTCGCGGACTTCGACGGGACCTATCACGCCATACTAGGCCGACCATCGCTGACAAAGTTCATGGCAGTCCCGCACTACTCATACCTAGTCCTTAAGATGCCCACGGAGAGGGGTGTCCTAACCGTCAGAGGCAACGTCTACACCGCGTACACCTGCGAAGAAGAAAGCTTCAAGATCACCGAGGCAATTGACCTCTCAATCCGCATGGCGGAAACAGCAAACCAAGCCGCACAGCTGCCTCCCGACCAGCTCCGATTACCTGAGCAAGAGACAGCCAGAAAGAATTCGAAATCCAAGGAGTACAAAGAAGTACAGCTGGTCGAAGGCAACCCCGAGAAGACAGCCCTCATCGGGGCTAACCTGGATCCAAAATAGGAAGACGCGCTCGTCAGGTTTCTAAGGGACAACGTGAGCGTTTTCGCATGGAAACCCGCAGACATGCCCGGTGTCCCACGAAACCTGATCGAGCACTCCTTAAACGTCTCGAAGACCGCAAGACCAATCAAGCAAAAACTGCGACGGTTCGCTCGTGACAAAAAGGAGGCTATTAGGACAGAAATAACACGGCTTCTAGCAGCCGGATTCATAAAAGAGGTGTATCATCCCGATTGGCTCGCCAATCCGGTTCTTGTACGCAAAAAGAATAATGAATGGAGAATGTGCGTTGATTACACCGATCTCAACAAACACTGTCCTAAAGATCCTTTTGGTCTTCCTCGCATCGACGAGGTGGTCGACTCAACGGCCGGATGCGAACTCCTCTCCTTTCTAGATTGCTACTCTGGTTATCACCAGATCTCGTTAAAGGAAGATGATCAGATCAAAACATCCTTCATCACACCCTTCGGCGCATACTGTTACACCACCATGTCTTTCGGACTTAAAAACGCCGGAGCCACTTATCAAAGGGCCATCCAGCAATGCCTCCACGACGAGATTCGCGATGACCTCGTCGAGGCCTATGTGGACGACGTGGTCGTAAAAACAAGGGACGCGAGCACCCTAATCGAAAACTTAGACCGAACCTTCAAGGCACTCAATAAGTACAAGTGGAAGCTTAACCCCAAGAAATGCATTTTCGGCGTTCCTTCCGGTCTACTGCTCGGGAACGTCGTCAGTCGCGACGGCATACGACCAAACCCTTCAAAAGTCAAAGCCGTACTCGACATGCGACCACCGAAGAACGTCAAGGATATTCAGAAGCTAACCGGATGCATGGCCGCCCTCAGTCGTTTCATCTCAAGGCTGGGAGAAAAAGGCCTCCCTTTCTTCAAGCTATTGAAAGCGTCAGAAAAATTCTCCTGGACCGAGGAAGCCGACGCCGCGTTCACTCAGCTTAAGACCTTCCTCACTTCACCGCCTGTCCTCACAGCGCCTCAGCCCAATGAAGACCTGCTCCTTTACATTGCTGCAACCGACAGGGTTGTTTCCACAGCAATAGTGGTCGAGCGAGATGAACCAGGTCACGCCTTCAAGGTCCAGAGACCCGTTTACTTCATAAGCGAAGTTTTAAACGAATCCAAGGCCAGGTACCCACAAATACAGAAGCTTATATATGCCATCCTGATAACGTCAAGAAAACTGAAGCACTACTTCGACGACCATCGAGTCCTGGTGACAACCAGCTTTCCTCTCGGGGACATCCTGCGCAATAAAGACGCCAATGGCAGAATCGTGAAATGGGCAATGGAATTATGTCCATTTTCCCTGGAGTTCCAGAGTCGCACCACTGTCAAGTCCCAAGCCCTGGTCGATTTCATTGCCGAATGGACGGATCTCAACGAGCCCTCCGTTCCCGATGTCTCAGACCACTGGTCAATGTTCTTCGATGGGTCCTTGAACATCAACGGTGCAGGCGCTGGGGTACTGTTCGTATCACCCAACAAGGACAAACTCCGTTACGTCCTTAGGATCCTTTTCCCGGCGTCAAACAACGTCGCCGAATACGAAGCATGCTTACACGGCATACGACTAGCCGTTGAACTAGGGGTCAAGCGCCTCTATGTCTACGGCGACTCCGCTTTGGTCATCAACCAGCTCAACAAGGAGTGGGACGTAACCCACGAGAAGATGGATCTTTACTGCAAGGAAATTCGCAAATGGGAAACTAACTTCTATGGCATAGAGTACATCCACGTGGTCCGGGATAAGAACCAAGCAGCAGATGCGTTGTCAAAGTTAGGCTCATCTCGGGCCCAGATCCCGCGGGGTATTTTTGTCCAGGACATCCATGAACCAAGCGTAAGCCCTCCCCTGGTCGACAAGCAACCCACCGAGGCCATGCTCATAGATGACGCCACTCCGACAACCGGTGGGCGTGACTGGCGTACCCCGTTCATCAAATACATATCAGACGGGACAGGCTATCAGGACAAAACAGAGAACGAGCGCCTCATCCGACGATCAAAGAACTACATCCTGGTCGAAGGAAAACTCATGCGGAAAAACGCAAGCTCCGAGGTACTGCTCAAGTGCATACCCCAAGACGATGGTATCAAGCTCTTGGAGGACATACACGCCGGATCTTGCGGCAACCACGCCGCATCTAGAACGCTGGTCGGAAAGGCTTTCCGAGCAGGTTTTTATTGGCCAACCGCGGTCAGCGACGCAGAAAAACTGGTTCGACATTGTGAAGGATGTCAGTTTTTCGCTAAGAGGACCCACGTACCAGCCCATGAAATTCAAACCATCCCGTCGTCTTGGCCCTTTGCTTGCTGGGGGCTCGACATGATCGGACCATTTAAACCAGCCCCGGGCAACTTCAAGTTTGTCTTCGTGTTAATCGACAAGTTCTCCAAGTGGATTGAATACATGCCCCTGGTCAAGGCAACCTCCGAGAAGGCTGTGGAGTTCCTCAATCAAATCATACACAGATTCGGCATTCCGAACAGCATAATCACCGACCTGGGCACTCAGTTTACTGGCACCACTTTTTGGGATTTCTGCGATGACAGAGGCATAGTCATAAAATATGTGTCAGTGGCACATCCACGTGCCAACGGTCAAGTTGAACGTGCTAACGGAATGATCGTCGACGCCCTAAAGAAAAGATTGTACACCGAGAACGACAGAGCACCCGGTCGATGGATGAAAGAATTGCCGGCAGTGGTCTGGGGCCTCCGAACTCAGACCAGTCGAAACACAGGGGTGTCTCCTTACTTCATGGTGTACGGTGCAGAGGCGGTCTTGCCGTCCGACATACACTTCGGATCTCCCAGAATCGAGCACTTCGACCAGGCGACCGCCGACAACGCCAGAGAACTCGAAATCAATTGCATGGAGGAAAAGCGTTTAGTTTCATGTCTCCGAACAGCAAAATATCTCGCGGCAGTCAGGCGATACTACAACAGGAACGTCAGGGACCGTTCCTTCGTGGTCGGCGATCTGGTGCTCCGATGGAAAACAAGCCAGGAGGGAATGCACAAGTTATCCACTCCCTGGGAAGGACCCTTCGTCGTGACCGAGGTCACACGACCTACGTCCTACAGATTGGCATACCCAGACGGAACACGAGTACCTAACTCTTGGCACATCGACAAACTGCGACGTTTCTATCCATAAAGTTTTAATGACTTTCTTTTGTAAGTATCTTATAATTTTTTGATAATAAGATTCTCTATTTTTCGCCTATACCTTGTCATACACAGCACTCGGCAAAACTCCTGCAATGGATGCTCTTGGCGACAACCAAGACAAACACGGTGACACGTCACTCAGATATTGTACAGCGCTCAAAACAACAGTCATGACAAAAAAGAAAACTTTATTACAAACTTTACATACAAAGTTTACAATAAATACCCTGACGGGCAGATACTAGTCTATGCCTACAGACTACTTTATTGGCCTAGCTGCTCGGGCTGATCACCCGCCTGGCCCTGCTGCCCGGACGAAGGGGTCGGGGCCACCGGCGCCTGGCTGGTCGAGACCGCAGGCGTCGACTGCCCATCTCCAGCAACGGACGCGCCCGACAACTCCCTGGCCGACCTATCTGAGCTCGGCTGGTCTGGAGGAGTGGCCGTTCCGCACAGGTTGATGTCGCCGATCACTGTCGACGACAAGTCCAGCAGACTACCCCGAAGTTCGTCCGCTTCCTGTGGGCCGACTTCCTTCGGGTACCCCTTCTCCAGCCTGCTCAAGTCGACCAGGGGGTAGTGGGCGCGTACCATGCTGAGGACGTGCGCGCCGGCAAACTCCCCGGCGTCCTTCACAAACTGCTGGAGCCAGTCCCACGCCCGTTGCGCCTTCTCGACCGGGGTCAACGGCGGCACGCGGGGCTGGCTCTCCGGGAGCTCGGGACTGATCAGGTCCAGGACCGGGGACACTCCCTTCCAGATCCTGCAACAGTTGACCTTCCAGGAGTCCCGGTCCTTGACCAGCTCATCCAGGTGTTTTCTGGCGTTCACCTTGAGCACTGCAAACGAAACGAAACGTTATTTTCGACATACCAGACAAGCAAAGGGGCAGGTAGCAACCAACAAGGCGGCACCCATTACCAGCTAACTCCCGGTCTTTTCTACCCAGTTCCTCTTCCGCTCGCCGCCCGGACTCCTGAGCACCGGCGAGCTGTTGGCTGAGCTGCTCCTTCTCTTGTTGGAGGCTCGTCACCTCCTCCTCCAAGTCTGCGTGAATATCAAACTGGTCAGCGAAGCAAACTATGCAAGTACGCGAAACTGCTCGGAGCGTGTGACTAACCTTCCTGCAGCCGGTACTGGTCGGCCAGACGACGAGCAAGGTCGAGACGACGCTCCTTTTCGGCGCTCATCTCGACCACCTTCTCTCCGACCTCCGCCCGCAACCGGTCTACCTCCGCGGCAAGGGCCTTGTTCTCGGCCATGACGCCTTCTATCTGGTCAAAGCACCGTTTCCGGTACTTCGCCGTTTTCATAACGTCCTACAAAGCAAGCATATAACAATGCGCAGAAGACAAGGCAAAAGAATGCACGGCAGCTCAAAACGCTGCTTACCTTGACTTCGTCGACAAGGCGCTTGGCCGCGCGCTCCACCCTGGCGGCCTCTTCGGACTCGGCAAGCTCCTCATGACCGATAAAGTGATCCCCGCGTTGGCGCCACACATACACGTGTTGGCGGCCATCACGGGGACGACCCTCGATCTCTTCTACCTCGTCGTCGGAGGCCGCCCTGGTTTCCTCCTCCTGGGCCGCGTCACCCCCGGTGGCGGTCCCAGGCGTCACCGCCCCTTGGACCAGACCTGGGGAGCCCGCAGCCGGAGAGGCCCCTGCTTGGGGCGGCGGGGGGACTTCACTCCCCCCGGCAGGAGGAGCGGTCGGAGACCTTCCCTTCTCCGAGGAGTCAGTTGGGGGAGCCTCCCTAGCCCTGGTCGGGCTGCTTGTTGTAGTCGGCGCCGCGCTTGGGAGCTCCTCGGTGCTCCCAGGCGCGACTGCAGCAGTCGGCTGCTCTGTGGTCTAGGGGGCCGCATCCCCAGAACCGCGGGCAGGCTCGCCCGTTCCCTGGCCGGCAGTTTGGCCAGGGTCGACATCCGATGCCGCACTACAAGAACAAAAGTTTAAAAAAAAAAAGGGAGTCCAAAATACGTAAGTTGAACACTTACAGGTCTGACCGGCGATGGGTCGCGGTGAACCTTCTCCTCGCCCGGCCGGTCGGCGCCGGTGCCCCCACCTCGGCAACTTGCGGGGCAGCTGCGCCGCTGGCCACTCGATCAGTGGCGACCGGTGCAGCGTCGGGGCGGCCCCGAGGCCGTCGGACC
Source organism: Sorghum bicolor (assembly GCF_000003195.3). Taxonomy (NCBI): domain Eukaryota; kingdom Viridiplantae; phylum Streptophyta; class Magnoliopsida; order Poales; family Poaceae; genus Sorghum; species Sorghum bicolor. The sequence goes on from NC_012877.2 coordinate 49,809,583, forward strand.
AACGATGGTGCAGCCTCCTCGTCGTCGTCGTCGTCGTCGACGATCCGCACGAGCCGACGACGCTTCGGCGCTCGGCTGCTCTCCGCCGGTAGGTCTGCCGGCAGCTCCGGCATCGGCAGGGGATCCACCGGCAATGGCCTTTTCCCCGCCACCCTCTCCTCGGAGGTCGGGACGGGGCGGGCTCGGCTTTCCTCTGGCGGGACCTCTCCCACAGGATCTTCCATCCCCGGTGCCAGTGATACGTACACTACGCACCGGTCGACATCACCGACCTGCAAAAGTAACAAAGATGAGCCAACTACAGGCGACATACGAATGATCAAACGAAGTCTGCTACATACCTTTGGTGCTGGTCGTCCTAACTTGAAGGCTTGCACCCGATCACTGCTATGGGTGAAGCCCCCATCCGCGAAGTTAAACAGCTCGTTCAGCAGCTGTTGTACCTCCGCCTTCTCCAGGATCTCCGACCGCATCCTGGTCGGGTCTGCGCTTCCGGCATACTCATACGCCGAGTGCACCCTCTTCTGGCAGGGCATCACCCGGCGGCAAATGAAGTTGCCGACCACGCTAAGCCCATCCAGGCGCGACCAGTCGATCAGCTTCATCAGATCCGCCACTTGACCATCGAACTCTGGGCGGTCAGTCCAGCTCGCCCTCTTCTCGGGAACGTACCCCACGTCGCAGAACGTGGAGCTGCCCGGTTCCTCCCTGACGTAGAACCACTTCCTGTACCATTCGGTCAAGGAGGTGTTCCATGGGCAGTGCAGGTAGCGATTCTTCATCCCATCACGGAGGTTGAGGTATACTCCACCTGCAACCTTGGAGCCTCCAACTGCTCCCTTCTTCCTCAGACAGAAAAGATACCGGAAAAGATCAAAGTGCGGCTCTATGCCAACATAGGCCTCGCACAGATGGATGAAGGTGGAAATAAGGAGAATTGAGTTCGGGTGCAGATTGCAAATCCCGATCTCATAGTACAAAAGAAGACCTTGAAGAAAAGGATGGACAGGAACACCAAAACCTCTCTTAACAAAGTCTTCAAAAACGACGACCTCACCGGCGCGAGGATCGGGGTAGCTCTCCCCCTCTGGTGCCCTCCAGCCGCCGAGCTCTGCGTCGTGCAGCAGCCCCATATCGACGAGGTCACCAAGCGATTTTGTGGTGCTGCGAGACTTCTTCCATTCCTTGGCCATCAGGTCGGCCCTCTTCCTGGAGTCGCTCTTCGCCATTAGAGGTGCGAATGTGGGCCGGAGTTAAGAAGATGCAGGTGATTGGAGAAGATGAGAACGGAAGGTTTGAAGGCAATGGCCGGAGAAGGGGTACAGGCGGTCCTATTAGGCCCTTATAAACCAGCGACCCCACCTCTCCCACTTCCTGTAATCTCGGGAAGTGGGCAGGCCATGCGACGGACGCGGCGTTTCGGTTTACAATGATTATAGACAATTAATGCGGCGGAGTTTTCGTACCAATTGATGGTTTCCTTTTCTCAAACCACGCAAAGAGCGGTTGTACAGTTGCCAGGCACAGCTTTTCATGCATCCGTCTGACATATCGTCAGGAGACCCCGTCACGTCAACTTTAAATTTGAAAGACCTTTTCAAAAGTAAGAAGACACATACGCCAGTGAGTCAGCAATCCGGGGACTGCACCGACCACCGAGCACTCGACGCTCGGGGACTGGTCGCCCAGTTTATCAGCTCGGAAATTCAAGGACTGCACCGACCACCGAGCACTCGACGCTCGGGGACTGGTCGCCCAGTTTATCAGCTCGGAAATTCAAGGACTGCACCGACCACCGAGCACTCGACGCTCGGGGACTGGTCGCCCAGTCTATCGGCTCGGAAATTCAAGGACTGCACCGACCACCGAGCACTCGACGCTCGGGGACTGGTCGCCCAGTCTATTAGCTTGGAACTTCAAAGACTTCACCGACCACCGAGCACTCGACGCTCGGGGACTGGTCGCTCAGTCTATCAGCTCAAAGCTTTAAAGCATGCTTAGGAAACTGAGCACTCGATGCTCGGGGACTGGTCGATTGGTCTTTTCGATTGCAGACGAGCATGACATGCTCAGGGACTGGTCGATTGGTCTTTTCGATCGCAGACGAGCATGACATGCTCGGGGACTGGTAAATTCAATTTTTTAGACCTTGCTACAAGGCTCATACTTCGCCTTCCAGCAAGCTCGGGGACTACATCGGTACGATGCATCTAGCGATGCATCTTAGTCTCAAAACTACTTTGGGGAATTTTCTTTTGACCCTGGCACCACGTGCCGACGTCACCTACTACCAGGCTCGGGGACTAAGTGGGCACACTTCACCTTGCGGTGAATATGCTTGCTTTTTTGATGTATATACCTTTCAAAAAAGTAAAGTGGGCACACTTCACCAGGAAAGAAATCTTTTTTAATTTAGAGCACCATGCATTCTTCGAACAACTCGCTTCTTCGATGTCAATGTTGATCAACTGTCTTTTGAGTTGGTCAAAATACCGTTGCAACTGTTTGGACGACTTTCCTGCTTATTGAAGACGTCGAGCCTCGCTGATCGAAGAAGCTCAAGACGGCGTGTTACATCACAATACATGGTGCTCGGGGACTAGCTGTGGGGATATAAACCCCTATACCCTTACGGCTAGACTTGGGCCAGGAGGCTTGGCCCATTACGAGACGAGTTCAAGGCTTGATCCGACAACCTGGAGTTTCGCGCAAGGAAACAAGACGTGGAGATCAAGCAGGATTCTAGTCGGTTAGAATAGGAATTGATATCGAATTATCCATGGCAATTGTAACCGACTAGGATTAGTTTCCAGATCTGTAACCCTGCCCTCCAGACTATATAAGGAGGGGCAAGGGACCCCCCTAGGACACATCATATTCTCTCAACACAAATCAATACAACCAGACGCAGGACGTAGGTATTACGCCAACTCGGCGGCCGAACCTGGATAAAAAGCTTGCCCGTGTCTTGCGTCACCATCAAGTTCGTAGTTTGCGCACCGTCTACCGATAAACTACTACCGTGGGTATACCCCAAGGTAGACTGCCGACTAGCTTTCGTCGACAAATGGGAAGGACCATTCAAGGTAATTAATTCATCATCCCACGGAGCTATCACACTTACGAAGGTACGTTATTCAAGGTAAATGGTCAACGTCTTAAATTATTTTTAGAGCCCAATAAAGAATTAGAAGAAATAGACGTAGTCCATCTTTACCTTGCCATGGAGAATTAGAGCCCGACCTTTTTAGTCTGATGTTTTTGGGTCATATATATATTTTTCTAAATAGTTTTGCATCTAATAACGCGCTCGAGAAAGTGGGCCCACAGAGGGGCCAGAGAGAGGGCGGGCGCCCAGATTAGGTGGGCGGGTGCCCAGCTCCTGTTCCCCCTCGGTCTCGATTTTCTCTGTTATGGAAAATGCACTTATGGTAATCCGAATAACCCCTCAGAAGGAAAGTTTCGCACGCACATCAACGGGAGCAACCTGAACAACCCATAGAGGCACTTTTTGACCCCTATATTAACAGACCCCTGACCTCAGTTTTCAAACACCAAGCCACCAAGCCTTCTCACCTTCAATTAGAGCTTGATTAGTTCCTTGCTGCTCCAATGGCCGAGAAGTTCCACGATGATTGGGAAGTCGTCCCCTTCAACCTCAACATGGAGCCTGTGGAAGACCCCGATGCCCGTGCTCTCGTCCCGGCCAACACAGAGCGACAGCTAGAAGCCATGCCATTATGCCAGCGCAGCTCTGCCCAATCCTACCATGCTCAACCAGTTCTTACCGCACCGCCACAACCCCTACTCCTCACGAGATCATCATCCAAGACGAAGACCACCATCAAGGTGCCAACCGGCACGAGGATCCTTCCACCTAGACCCAATGAAAGGGTCGTTGTTGTCAAGACCAACCGGAGCAGCGAGATCAGCAGCGTTCGCTACACTACGGAGGAGGAAAGGCCTTACTTTGAAGGGATTAGAGCAGCCAAAGTCCGTTTCATCCCTCCAAAGGCAGCCCCGAAGCACGCTCTCAATGCTTTTGAGACACCTCCCAAGCGTCGCAAGACTATAATGGATATTGATGAGGACGTTCGTAGACTAGACAGAATTATCATAGACCTCCAGTCCTCGATTAACTCCCTCACTAGGCAGCTCTCTAACCACAACACCATCATACTAGGCCTCACGCAGGATCTTGCTAGTGCCAACAAGAAGATTAAGGAATTAGAGCGCCGCTAAGTTATCTAGATTAGACCTTGAGGCAATGCATCTTAGTTATCTATCTTTAAATTCGGTTTAGGTTTACTATTATCATCAGTTTGCTACTAGTTATTTGTAATAAATGCCTCAAGATTAATAAAGAGTATTATTATTATTATTATGTTTTGTGTGTCTCTACTTTATTTTTGTGCAAGAAATTAGAAAACAAGTATGGGGGAGATCCCTCAACATGCCAAACACACTCCGACTACACCACTCCACGATTTAGGTACACACTCTGCACACTTTACTTTACACCTACACATATCTTAGATTATGCAGAATACTGTTTCCGACATGATAAATTAAAAAGATTAAAACATTTCTAATCATGATTAATCTCACTCTGTTATATTTCCTGAAACTTGCAATTATTATAAAATCATTTTAAAACCATGTGTTACTTAAGATAGTATGGAATGTGAGATGGTAGAGTACGAGTTTCTTATTCTTGATATCATTGTTGCTTGGAGAATTTATTTTAAAATCTTCAAAATTCTAGCTACCATCCTCAGTGTTTTATATGCTTGATAAAACTGAAAATATTAAATATGATTATAAAAGCTATCTACTCTGTATTGAGTTTGTTCAAAATGAGTTAGACCCTTGTTGAGAGATTTATCATGCTCCTAAGATCAAGACATTTATTCAGAAAGATTCACTCTTCCAAAGTATTCTTGCATTAGAGGCATGGGCTATGCAAAAATAAAGATATTTCGAGGAAATAAAAAGGAGCAAGTGCTCGACAACCTCGCAGAAAAAATGGACAAGTGTCCAGCAGTAGAATTAGGGATACCTCGGTATCCACTTAAAAAAAAGAAGAAAAAGAGAAAATGATAGCCCATGGTCCCTCTAATAAGCAATATGCCAGCAAGAGTTGACAAAGATTTTAATTTCCAAAGTCTTTGATCTAAGAGTATGACATTCCCCTCCTCGGATCCCGTTTTGATCAGGCAATAAATGCAAAGTAAGTATGCTTAAGAATTTTTGCAAATTAAAACAGCCTCAGTAAGATATATAGAAGATAATGAGTGACCTGAGAGAACCTATGAGGATAAAAGGTATGCTAACTTTCTTTCAAAAATATACAAAAACTCCAAGTGACAAGGATTGAGAAGAAAGGATCTTTACTCTTAACCATATACTTCCCTGACTACAGTACACAGTGGAATTTTAACACCCTGCAAATATAAAGAATGCTTTAAAATGTTTTACCCCAAATATTGTTCTTAACCATCCTTTTCTCGAGGACGAGTAAAAGCCTAAGTATGGGGGTATTTGTTGATGGTTCTTAAGTACCAATTTTAATTATCAAATAAACAAGAGAAAGGACCAATATGCAAACAACACCTAGAATTAGGGTTTGATCTGACAGAATTCCACGAGTTTTGTTGTTTATCTGTTTCTGCAGGGGGTTATCAGGAAATAAGGAAGAAAGGCCCACATGTCGGGATTACATAGAGATATCAACGCACCGCGCGATTTTCTAGCATCTAGAAGACTCCAGAAGCCACGGGAAGAAAGCAGAGGCCGAAAGGGGCCAGGCCCAGGGCGCCCGCCCTGGTGACCTGGGCGCCCGCGCCCTGCTGGAAGCCATTCAGGACTCTCTGCGCACACGATGTTCCACCGACCTATTGGATCCAGAATAACATAGTACCACCTCGCCTACCGACCCAAAAACGCATAGAGGAGGAGGACTATATAAGGAGACCCCCCTGGCCCCTGGAGAAGACTTGAAGAAGTTATCATAGAGATTGAGGGGTGCCCTCGAAGGAAAACCTCTTCTGTAATTAATATTTCTTTTTAGGCTTAGCAACCAATGTAAAGTAGAAATAGATCTTCTAGTTTCTACTAGATTGAGAGAGATAGAGTGGAGGTGTAGACTGGAGGAAGCCCGGCCTGTCGGTGTCTACTCCAAGCTTGTACCTGCGGGATCAAGTTCTCCTAACCCGAAGCTTGCTCCTAGGATTCTTCAGTATTTCGACTTCTAAATTCTAGTAAGTTCTTGTTTTATTGTTCTTCTGGTTTATGAGTTTACTTTAATCTCTTCGCGTAGAGTTTAGAGTAATCATTGCTGGTGTAAACGTGGTGTTTAGGCTGGGGTACTCATAGATATTCCCTGACTAGCTAGACCGTGGTAGTAGCGAGGAACGTGACAATTCCGAGTTACCTTTGCAGACCATATCTCGTTAGCAGGAAGGATAGGGTTTATAGGTGCGGGTTGAACATCCTTTGTGGTGTCTAGATTCCGTTAGCCTCCCCAATAGAATAGTAGATCATCCTTACCAAGGTTAGAAGGAGACTACGGTTGCAGTCTTCTCTATTTATCACTCACATCGAAAGACATTCTTTGTGCCTAAAGGGTTAGTAGTAATAGACCGGTTAGTCAGATGCACTCTTTCTCCTAGTGGTAAAAAAATAAATACGATACTCGGGATAACCTCCCGGGTGAAGTGCTCACCGATATCCGTGCGCTTGCGGATCAATTCCTTATTGCATTCCCAAATATCAACAATATGTTAATAGGTTTCGCTTCAAGTTTAATACTAAACTTAGAAAGGTCGCTGAAGCCTTAGGTGTTGGTCGTCTTGTTGAAGATCTTTAGACCACACCTCCTGCACGAATCTTTGTTTAGGCACATTTTTCCTTTTCACAATATTTATGTTTCAAATATTTTTTCCCTTCCAATGTAATGTGCCTATTCAAAGTTATCAATAAAAAAGGTTTGTTTATCTTGTGCACTTGTTTTATATATATATATTGTGACTAACCATGATAGGAAAGAAAACAAGTGTGGGGTAAGGACTATTCAATCAAAAATCTCGGTTTGTGCAAACCCTCTTCCAAAAAACATTCAAATGAAATGTTTAAAATGATGTTACCTTCGTACTCTATCGAACATGTCTCCTATGTTCAAATATGTTTTTGCATACTTTTTATTCTTAGCTAATATCCCTAGAGATTTATGAACACTTATTATAGGGACCCCATTTTATCTAAGTAATTGACGTATGTGATATAGTAGGATGACATGATGCTTGCTGGTTCTTGCAAAGTACTTGGGTTTTCTTTTATAAAAAGCAAAATTCAATAGCAAGTTTCTTGAATGATCAAGCTTTATTCCTACCATGGCCAAATATTTGTTCATGATTAAACCTTCTACATATGCTGCTTGCTCTGTGTTGAGTTTGGTCAAATTTTTGGACCGCTGTCGAGAGATGTTTCATGCTTCTAAGATCAGAATTCACTTGCACCCACCATATAAAAGCCGACTCTCACACTGAGAAGTCGCGCACAACATGCTTTCTCCATCCACCCAAAATTTCGCCAACTCTTACACTGAGGGTTGCGCACATATATCCACCAAATAAAAATGCCAATATCTCACCCTGAGAATTGTGCATTCATATACATTCCTTGCATTTGTTATCATAAAGCTCTATTTCGTTTTCATCAAAATCATAGGAATGGGCTATATATATATATATATAATTATTATGAAAACAGTCAAAGGGGCAAAATGGGGAAAGATTCATACCCGTCCAAAAAAAAATTGTGTTATAGCCCATATCCTCTCAAGTTTTTCATCTCAATTCAAAAGGGAGTCTTGATATAAGGAATGTTGCAATAAAAGTAGTGATAGGATTCCACCAAAAATTCCACACACTTGCACATTCTGATCTAAGGGTATGGCGCACTTCCGCCGGTATGGTCCTGGGTTTGACTCGACAACATATGCAGGGTAAGTAAGTTCCACCATCATACCTACCAAAACTCTAGATAAGCCTTTTAGAATTAGGATGATCAAAAAGAAGGCATCAACTCTTTATGCCTTGGTAAGGAATCACTCACATATTAGGAGGGACTTGAGAGCATTGTTGACGGTTCTTAAGTATCAATTTTAATCATCAAATAAATAAGGAAAAGGACCTTTATGCAAGCAACACCTAGAATTAGGGTTTGATCTGACAGAATTCCACAAGTTTTGTTGTTTATCTATTTCTGCAAGGGGTTATCAGGAAATATGGAAGAAAGGCCCACACGTCAGGTTTACATAGAGATATTAACTTGTGCGCCAATTTTCCTCGGCCTAGAAGGGTCCAAAAGCCACACGAATGAGCGGGAGGCCAAGCAGGCCTACAGGCAGGGCGCCCGCCTAACCCCCCTGGGCGCCCGCCCTCCTCTGCTGGCCAATCAGCACGTGTCACGCGGATTATGCTCCACCATCTCTAAGGATCAAGGAAAACCGTTCAATCAAGGTCGGTTTGATCCGACGGCTCAGATTCATTTGAGAGGGCTATATAAGTAGGGCCCTTGGCCCCTGGAGAAGGCAATCCCATTATTCATTAGCATATTTTCCAGAGAGGATTCAGAGAGAGAGGTTCCTTTAGGGTTCCAACCTCATAGGGCTTAGCATCCAATGTGAGAGTAGAATTAGTTCTACTAGATTGAGAGAGATAGAGTGGAGGTGTAGATCGGAGGAAGCCCGGCCTGTCGGTGTCTACTCCGAGGTTGTACCTGCGGGATCAAGTCTCTTAACCCTTGGCTTGCTCCTAGGATTCTTCAGTATTTCGACTTCTAAATTCTAGTAAGTTCTTTGTTTTATTATTCTTTGGTTTATGAGTGTACTTTAATCTCTTCGCGTAGAGTTTAGAGTAATCATCTCTAGCGTAAATGTGGTGTTTGAGCTAGGATACTCATAGATATCCCCTGTCTAACTGGACCGTGGTAGTAGCGAGGAATGTGACATTTCTGAGCTACCTTTGTAGCCCATAATCCCGTTAGCAGGATCGATAGGGTTTATAGGTGCGGGTCAAACATCCTCTGTGGTGTCTAGATTCCGTGATCCTCCCCAACAGAATAGTAGATCATCCTTATCAAGGTTAGAACGAGGGTGCAGTAGAAGTCTTCTCTATACATCACTCACATCGAATCATAGTGGTTGTAGCCTAAAGGTTAGTAGTAATAGATTTGGTTACTCAGATGCGCGCTTTCTCCTAGTGGTAAAAATATAAATACGATACTCTGGATAACATTCCGGGTGAAGTGCTCACCAATATCCGTGCGCTTGCGGATCATTTCCTAATTGCGTTACCAAATATCAACAAGCATTTTTGGCGCCGTTGCAGGGGAGAAAGACGGTTTGGTGAGATAACCTTCAGTCTTACTACTAGTTTGTATCTATACTTTTATCCTTTTACTTATATTATTTTTTTTATTATTTCACTTTACTTTTACCTTATGGAAAACCAAAATTCTAAATCAATCCATGAATCTGTAACACCTTCAGTAACTGACCTTTTACCATGGGAGTCATCACAGCCTATCCAAACATCTCAGTATAGGTTAAGTTCCAGGTTGATTACCATGATTAAAAACCTATCTTTTTCGAGAAAGGAAGACGAAAACCCTTACCTTCATATTAGAGATTTTGAGCAAACATGTGATTGTCTTCGTATTGAAGGCATTTCTGATAAAACTTTACGTTGGAAGCCTTTTCCTTTTTCTCTAAGGGAAGAAGCTAGACGATGGTATAGTCAGAAGGTAAGTCAACAATGTGGTGAATGGGGAGTTTTACAAGCCAACTTTTGTCTAGATTTTTATTCCCTCGACCGTATCGGCGACCTTAGACTCAATGTCCTATCTTTTAAACAAAAAGATAATGAAACTTTGGGTAAATCCTGGAAACGTTTTTCTGATCTTTTAGAATCTGGTCCAAAACTTAATCTTGAGGACCCTATTCTTTTATTTCACTTTTTTTGAGGTCTTCAGAAAGATCAGAAACAAATGCTACATATAATGTCTAGAGGTTCTTTCTTTCGCATCCCTATAGATGACGCTAGAGCGATCCTAGATAGAATCCTAGAAGCTGAGATGGATAATACCCTTCATGATGAAACCCACAAAGCCGAAGTAGACACTCTGCCAAATTCTCCATCTACTTTAGCTATCCCAAGTTCTGAGGCACAAAAGGAAGAAATTCCACCACCTAATTTCATGCTGGATATAGAATCTGATCTTTTCTCCGATTTTGGAAACATTTCAAACTACCATTCTAAAGATAGACCCCAAAACAACCATTTTAGCATTTGTTTGCCAAGTGAACATCAATTCAGAGAGCTTATCTTAGTCATGAGTAGCGAATGGTTGGAGGAGTCAGTGCTTTCCTCTGATGTGATCCGTTTGGACACACCTCCTATAACTATACACTGTGCTTATGATTCTGATCAATTTGATGCTCTCTATATTCCTGTTGTGGGGATCAATATCATGTCTAAAGCTTTTGCACTTAAATTATTTGGAAAACTGCTCTTAACCCCCACAACAAAGGTTGTAAAGGAATCTTCGGGACGATTAGTCCCTAGTCTTGGAATTATTAATGTCCTACCCTTTATGGTAGAAGGCTCCAGGGTTCATTTGAACTTTTATATCTTTGATACATGGGACTTTGACCTGTTGATAGGACAACCTTTTAGAAGACTCCTTTATGAAGGTCAAACTAGAAGGCTACACATTTCTTTTGGAAAAGATTTTAAATTTCCAATAACGATTTCTCACTCCATAAATAATAAGACCGAGTCATATCTTTTGCCCGATCCTATGGAGGAGGTAAAGGCTGCATCTCTAGAGCTTTTAGATGAACCAGACTTAGAAGAAGAAGCTCCTTTCTTCATAGAAGGAGAGGCCAAACCTTCTGAATCTAAACCCTTAGACGAGTTTGCAGAAACACCTATACCTCCCATAGAGCTTAAAACTTTACCACCCAGTCTTACCTATGCTTTCCTAAACAATATTCAAGAGTTTCCTGTGATCATTAGTGATAAACTCACTCAGGAGCAAACTCTGCGATTGATGACCATTCTTGAGAAACATCACTCAGTTTTTGGCTACTCACTCCAAGATCTTATAGGAATCAGTACTATGATTTGTACCCATCGTATTTCGACAAATCCTTCTGTTTCACCTTCTCGAGAGCCCCAACGTAGACTTAACAACGCGATGAGAGAGGTAGTTAAAAAGGAACTTATAAAGTTGCTGCATGCAGGGATTATATATCCTGTGCCGCATAGTGAGTGGGTGAGCCCAGTTTAAGTTGTGCCTAAAAAGGGAGGCATGATTGTCGTCACGAATAAAAAGAATGAGCTAATTCCGCAACACACCGTGACAGGGTGGCGGATGTGCATAGACTATAGGAAACTGAACAAAGCCATGAAAAAGGATCATTTTCCTTTACCTTTCATAGATGAGATGCTAGAGCAATTAGCGAACCATTCATTCTTCTGTTTCTTAGATGGATATTCAGGGTATCACCAGATCCTAATCCATCCCGATGATCAAAGCAAAACCACTTTTACATGCCCATACAGAACTTATGCTTACCGTAGAATGCCTTTTGGGTTATGTAATGCACCAGCTTCTTTTCAAACATGCATGATGTCTATATTTTCTGATATGATTGAAGAGACTATGGAAGTTTTCATGGATGATTTCTCTGTATATGGAAAAACTTTTGATAGTTGTCTTGAAAACTTAGACAAGGTTTTGCAAAGATGTGAACAAAAGCACTTAGTCCTTAATTGGGAAAAATGTCATTTTATGGTTAGGGAAGGAATAGTGCTGGGACACCTAGTGTCTGAAAGAGGTATTGAGGTAGACAAAGCTAAAATTGAAGTAATTGAACAACTACCTCCACCTGTGAATATAAAAAGGAATTCGAAGCTTTCTTGGCCATGCTGGTTTTTATCGCAAATTCATAAAAGATTTTTCATTTATAACTAGGCCACTTACTCTTTTGCTAGCCAAGGTTGCTCCTTTCGAATTTGATGATCCATGCCTAACATCTTTCAATTTATTAAAGAATGCACTCATCTCTGCACCAATCATTCAACCCCCTGATTGGTCATTGCCTTTTGAAATTATGTGTGATGCTAGTGATTATGCTGTAGGGGCAGTTTTGGGACAAACTAAAAACAAGAAGCATCATGCAATTGCTTATGCCAGTAAAACTTTGACAGGAGCTCAAATTAATTATGCAACCACTGAAAAAGAGCTTCTGGCTGTTGACTTTGCCATTGATAAATTTAGATCTTATTTAGTTGGAGCTAAAATAATTGTTTACACTGGTCATGCTGCACTAAAATATCTGCTCACTAAAAAAGATGCTAAACCTCACCTGATTAGATGGATCTTATTACTTCAAGAATTTGACTTAGAAATAAAAGATAAAAAGGGCGTAGAAAATTCTGTTGCTGATCACTTGTCTAGAATGCATTTTAAGAATCCACAGGAAACCCCCATCAATGATTCATTCTGGGACGACATGCTCTACGGGATTAATAGGTCTGACCCTTGGTATGCAGATATTGTTAATTTTATGGTTTTAGGGTATGTACCACCAGGAGCGAACAAGAAGAAGCTTATTCAAGAAAGTCGTTCACATATATGGAATGAGCCATACCTCTTCCGAGTATGCTCTGATGGCTTACTCAGGAGATGTGTGACCACCGAGGAAGGATGGAAGATCATCGACAGCTATCATTCATCACCATATGGAGGTGATTATGGAGCATTTCGTATACATTCAAAGATCTGGCGGTGTGGATTCTACTGGCCTACAATGTATGAAGACACGAAGCAATATATCAGAAGATGTGAGCCATGTCAAAGGCACGGAAACATAAACACAAGAGATGCCATGCCACTCACCAACAACCTTCAGATTGAGCTCTTTGATTTCTAGGGAATAGACTACATGGGTCCATTTCCCCCATCAAAGAAGTGTGAGTTCATCTTGGTGGTAGTTGACTACGTCTCCAAGTGGGTAGAGGCACTACCTTGCAAACACGCCGACAACATCAGTTCAAAGAGGATGTTTGAAGAAATCATATTTCCAAGACTTAGAGTCCCCAGAGTAGTGATAAGTGATGGAGGAACACACTTCATCGACAAACCCTTCGAACACTATTTATCAAAACATGGAATCCGTCACAACGTTGCTACCCCCTATCATCCTCAAACAAGTGGCCAAGGAGAGACTTCCAACAAGCAAATCAAGAATATTCTTCAGAAGACAGTCAATGAAATGGGAACGGCATGGAAGGACAAGTTACCCGATGCACTCTGGGCATACCAGACAGCATACAAGACCCCAATTGAAATGTCCCCATACCAATTGGTGTACGGGCAGACTTGCCACCTACCTGTTGAACTAGAATTCAAAGCACACTGGGCCATAAGGAGATAGAATATGGACCTAGATGTCACTGGAGATCATAGAAGAATGCAACTATCAGAATTGGAAGAATGGCGAGAGAAAGCATATCACAATTCAAAGATCTACAAAGAAAGAGTCAAAAGGTGGCATGACAAGAGGATCAAGAAGAAGGAGTTCGCACCCAGAGATAAGGTATTACTTTTTAATTCCAGGGTGAAGCTTTTCGGGCATGGAAAACTCCGGAGTAAATGGGAAGGACCATTCAAGGTAATCAATTCATCATCCCACGGAGCTATCACACTTCAAAATGACGAAGATACGTTATTCAAGGTAAATGGTCAACGTCTTAAATTGTTTTTAGAGCCCAATAAAGAATTAGAAGAAATAGACGTGATCCATTTTTACCTTCCCATGGAGAATTAGAGCCCGACCTTTTTAATCTGACGTTTTTGGACCACGTATATATTTTTCGGAATAAAAATTGCATCTAGAAGCATGCTCGAGGAGGCGGGCCAACAGAGGGTCCAGACATAGGGCGGGTGCCCTGAGGATGAGGGCGGGCGCCCAGGCCCTGTCTCCCCTCACCCTCGGTCTCCTCCGTCGCGATAAACTCATCTATGGTTATCCAAATAATCACGTGGATGGTTTGTTACGCACGCATGGCGGCGGGAGTAACCCGAGCAAACCCTAGAGGCACTTTTTGACCCCTATATAAAGAGACCCCTGACGTCAGTTTTCAACACCAATTCATTCAAGCCTTCTCTCCTTCCTCAATTAGATCTTGCTTAGTTCCTCGCTACTCCAATGGCCGACAAGTTCCACGACGATTGGGAGGTCGTCCCCTACGACCTCAACAAGAAGCCCAAGGAAGACCCCGACGCCTACGCTCTCGTTCCGGCCAACACAGAGCGACAGCTAGCAGCCTTGCCATCACGCCAGCACAGCTCCACCCAATCTTACTATGCCCAACCAGTTCTCACTGCGTCACCGCAGCCCCTACTTCTCAAGGGGCCGTCAGCTAGAAGGAGGCCATCGTCAAGGTGCCAGCTGGCACAAGGATCCTGTCGCCCAGACCTAATGAGCGGATCGTCAGAGTCAAGACCAACCGAAACGGCGAGATCAGCAGCATTGGCGACACCACGACGGAGGAGAGGCCTTACTTCGAGGGGGTTAGAGCACCCAAAGTCCGCTTCATCCCTCCAAAGAAGCTCCGAAGCACGCCCTCAACGCTCTCGAGACACCTCCTAAGCGCCGCAAGACTATAACAGATGTAGATGAAGACGTTCATAGGCTAGACAAGGTCATCATAGAGCTCCAGTCCTCGGTTAACTCCATCAATAGGCAGCTCTCTAACCAGAACACCGTTATACTAGGTCTTAATCATGATCTTGCTAGTGCTAGTAAGAAGATTAGGGAGTTAGAGCGCCACTAAGTTATCTAGATTAGATCTTGAGGCAGTGTATCTTAGTTATTCATCATTAGATTTGATTAGATTTGGCTTAGATCTATTATTAGATTCAGTTCATTATTTATTAGTCAGTTGTAATAAATGCCTTAGGATTAATAAAGATTATTATTATTATTACATCTTGTGTGTCTCTACTTTATTTTTATGCAAGTAAGTAGAAAACAAGTATGGGGGAGATCCCCTGACATGCTAAACACACTTCGACTACACCACTCCACGATTGAGGTACTTACTCTGCACGCTTTACTCATACACATACACATACACATATATTTTGGTTCATGCAGAATATTGTCTCTAACATGATAAAAATAGTTCTAATCATAATCGATCTCACTCTGTGATATTTTCTGAAAACCTGCAATTATTAAAAAATAAAAACCCTGTGTTACTTAAGTCAGTGTGGAATGTGAGATGGTAGAGTATGAGTGCCTTATTTTTGATATCTTTGTCGCTTGGAGAATTTATTTCAAAATCTTCAAAAATTTTAGCTACCATCCTCAGTGTTTTAAATGTCTTCTAAACTTGAAAATATAAATTATAAAAGCTATCCGCTTTGTATTGCGTTGGTTCAGAACGAGTTAGACCCTAGTTGAGAGATTTATCATGCTCCTAAGATCAAGACATTTATTCACAAAGATTCACCCTTCCGAACTATTATTGCGTTAGAGGCATGAGCTATGCAAAAATATGAATATTTCGAGGAAATAAAAAGGAGCAAGTGCTCGACAACCTCGCATAAAAAAAATGTAGAAGTGTCCGGTAGTAGAATTAGGTGTACCACGGTAGCCACCTGAAAAAAAATGAGATATGATAAAAATATGACGATAGCCTGCTAGTAAGAGTTGACAAGTTTTTAATTTTCAAAGTCTTTGATCTAAGAGTATGGCGTTCCTCTCCTCGGATCCCATTTTGATCAGGCAATAAATGCAAGGTAAGAATGCTTGATAATTCCTACAAATTAAAACAGCCTTAGTGAGATATACAAAAGATAAATGAGCAATCTGAGAGAACCTATGAGGATAAAGGTATGCTAAATTTCATTTGAAAAATATACAAAAACTCCAAGTGATAGGATTGAGAAGAAGAAAGGATCTCTACTTTTGACCATATATTTCCCTGACTACAGTACACAGTGGATTTTTACAACACCCTGCAGGTATGAAAAGAATGCTTTACAATGTTTTAACCCCAGATATTTTTCTAAACCGTCCTTTCTCGAGGACGAGTAAAAGCCTAAGTATGGGGGTGTTTGTTGACGGTTCTTAAGTATCAATTTT
This sequence comes from Sorghum bicolor, assembly GCF_000003195.3. Taxonomy (NCBI): domain Eukaryota; kingdom Viridiplantae; phylum Streptophyta; class Magnoliopsida; order Poales; family Poaceae; genus Sorghum; species Sorghum bicolor. Next base: position 49,825,808 of record NC_012877.2, read on the forward strand.
AATCATCAAATAAATAAGGAAAAGGACCTTTATGCAAGCAACACCTAGAATTAGGGTTTGATCTGACAGAATTCCACGAGTTTTGCTGTTTATCTATTTCTGCAGGGGGTTATCAGGAAATATGGAAGAAAGGCCCACACGTCGGGTTTACTTAGAGATATTAACTTGTGCGCCAATTTTCCTCGGCCTAGAAGGGTCCAGAAGCCACACAAATGAGCAGGAGGCCGAGCGGGCCCACAGGTAGGGCACCTGCGCAACCCCCCTAGGTGCCCGCCCTCCTCTGCTGGCCAATCAGCACGCGTCACGCGGATTATGCTCCACCGCCTCTAAGGATCAAGGAAAACCGTTCAATCAAGGTCGGTTTGATTCGACGGCTCAGATTCATTTGAGAGGACTATATAAGCAGAGCCCCTGGCCCCTGGACAAGGCAATCCCATTATTCATTAGCATATTTTCTAGAGAGGATTCAGAGAGAGGAGGTGTAGATCGGAGGAAGCCCGGCTTGTCGATGTCTACTCCGAGGTTGTACCTACGGGATCAAGTCTCTTAACCCTTGGCTTGCTCCTAGGATTCTTCAGTATTTCGACTTCTAAATTCCAGTAAGTTCATTGTTTTATTGTTCTTTGGTTTATGAGTTTACTTTAATCTCTTCGCATAGAGTTTAGAGTAATCATCTCTAGCGTAAACGTGGTGTTTGGGCTAGGATACTCGTAGATATCCCCTATCTAGCCGGACCGTGGTAGTAGCGAGGAACGTGACATTTCTGAGCTACCTTTGTAGCCCATAATCCCGTTAGCAGGATCGATAGGGTTTATAGATGCATGATTTCTCCTAGTGGTAAAAATATAAATACGATACTCTCGATAACATCCCGGGTGAAGTGCTCATCGATATCCGTGCGCTTGCGGATCATTTCCTGATTGCGTTACCAAATATCAACAAGCATCATTCAAGAAACATATGCTATCTTTATTTTTTAAAATCTTGCAAAACCCCAAGTGTCTGCGCAGGGACTATGTAAGAGGATTTGAATCCAAGCTGTTCCATGTTTCAATTACCCAAGATAGCTTGGTAGACACTTTGAAGTTCATAAATCCAGGTGAAGCTGGGAATAACCTGTATGCAGATTCTTTGGACAAGGAAGATGAACCCCTTAGTGCCTTCACTCGAGGACGAGCAAAGGACCAAGTGTGGGGGAGTTGTTGGTACCCCTTATCTTATAATTATAAACATCATTTTAATAAATAAAATAAATAGAGGGTAGGGCTTTGAACTAATTTTTCCACAAGTTTTGTTGCAAATATCAATTTTACGTATGACACGTGGAAAGGCGCAAAAGACACGAGAAAGCACACTTCAAGAAAGTGTAGTCAGAAAAGGCACAAATCAAAGATAAATAGAAAATCCCACCAAAACACCGAACTGGATCCATCCGTAACTACGAGAAGGATCAGGGCCCAGAGACGAACCGACCACGCGAAGGCGGTGGCCAGGGGGGCCCACTAGTGGTGCGGGCGCACCCCCCGTGGCGGCTTCTCGGTCCCACCTTTTTCAGGCGGTTGCATGGCGGCATGCATAGGACGGTTTCACCTCCTACCAAATTTAGATCGCCATGAACCGTCCTTGTTGGGCTATAAATAGATGGCGCTACACCATTCAACACACACCATCATTTGGAGCAATACGCCTCACGTTTATACACTTGTTCTTTAGTTTAGATTCAGTAGTAGAGCAAGGCAAAGCTAGCAAGGAGAGCTTGTCTCCTTGGAGGATCTTAGAGCTTCTTGGTATGAATACAATTCAGTTATCCTCCATGAGCAAGTTCTTATCTTATTTATATGATTATGCAATTTAATTAGAGAATAGTTATGTTCATATCTTGTTCATAGTATATGAACTAGTTCTTAGTTCTTGTGCTATGTTCTTGATGTGTTCATCCTTGTTCTTTATCGTTCATCGAATTAGTATGAATAGACAAAAGATTAAGATTGGGGTAACGGTTTGTTGGGCTGTGACGGCCACTCTTAGCCGAGCCTGTCAATCTGAAGGGTTGGGGTCCCGCGAGGCTAGGAGGCATTTCCAATTACACGGGCGAGGTGCTCGGGTATGCGGAGATCAGCAGATGCGCGTGTATCTTTCGGGTAGAGGGGTAGGTGGCAGGGTAGTGACAGTCCTATGATCCCTGGTATTCCCCCACGATCAGGTATTCCAATACGAGTTCTGTAAAGTCCCTATCGGCTGGATGTCCAGCTGCCGGGATCTCTCTAGAGCCTCAGACTTAGTTCTAACTCTAGTTATATTGATTAGATGTTCTACTAACAATTCTTTGCATAGTTATATAAGATCAATGCCGGCTCAAGTAGTTGCTCTTTATTTCTTTTATTTCCTTATTTTCTCTTTATTCCTTGAGGTTGCCCCGATGAGTGTGTCCACTATCCATATTTTAAGAGCCTGCCGTGACCCTTGATTAGACTATGTCTACCTATGCATCTCAATAAGTGATCATGCTACAAACCAAGCTAGTTGCATTTGTTACGCCCTCCTACTGGATTAAATACGATAACCCTTGAATACTCACGGGTTGAAATGCTACAATGATAGTTCTGTTCGCTTGCAGTTTTATTCTTTATATTCATGAACTATTGATTGGCATACCTAAGTACCGTTACTTAAGATTGTAAACTCTGTGCATTTATCTGGCGCCATGCTACAGCTTTGCATATCGTAAGTAAGGATGGTTAGGATGGCCAATCTGGCATTCCTAATTATTGTTACCAAACTGCACTGCTAAGGTCGACGCCGTTAAAGGCCTTGGGTTATCTCTGTGACGTAACGATAGTTATGGTATACCAACACCCGACATTTCTAGTGCCATTGCTAATGATGGATTTATAGTCTATCTTTAGTAGTGATGCTAAAAAATGCCAACACGTGTCAATTGTGTGCGAAGCATAATATGTCATATAGTCACGAATTTTATTTCTGTTGCTAGGCATACGTTGGTAGAGGGGTGCTAGTGTTGTAGTGTGATCATCTTGTGGTCATCACCATCATCACCAAGATCATATCTTGCTCCACCACTTGGCATGTACTAACGTCATCTAATTCACACACACTTAGCATGGAGGTTAGTACTTGGGTTTCATCAATTATCCAAAACCAAAGTTGGGCTTTCAATCTCCCCTTTTTGGTAATTGATAACACATTTACAAAGATTTTCAATAAATTTTTCTTGGATTCATGTTACTTGGTCAAGCATTTTAACATTTGCAAATGTTATGGATAAGTTTCATAAACCCAAATTGGTAGCAATTGCTCCCCTACATATGTGCGAAGAGTTTGTATTTGAAAGCTTGCGCATATGCTTGGATAGGAAAGATAGGAGTCAATTTCTACCAAATGATGCTAAGCTATAAAGAATGGACCTTTCAAGCCTGACGCCAATTGGAGTTGCCAATGTACACTATCCTTATCACCATTAGTAACTAGACATTCACAAAACATGAGCACCTTGTGAGATCAACATTATAAACAAGGTTCTAGTACCAATTGTGAAAGCACAAATGTCTAGTTACACTTCCTATGCATGCTATTTCTTCATTTCATCAATCAAACCTACAACTAGCATATGCCACAAATCAAGGTATTATAGAGAAAACTTTAAAACTAATGCAAATGCAAGCAAACATATGTAATGCACATTCAAATCCAACGTACAAGTTTATGAGCTTGCTCCCCCTACTTGTGTGCTTCAAACTTTTAATGGATCCCCTTCTTTTATCATGTTGCTCTCCTATTTTTCCCAAATTGGTTTAATCTAGATTAGTTGCATGATATTTAACTCAGTTTGATCCTAGGACAAGCTTTTTTACACCTCAAATATGGGTTATCTTGTACCATGTTGAGTTAAACACTTATAGGGTCACAAGCCCATAAATATGTCATATGCTACCACTAGATCAATTCAAGCATGGAAGCAATAGTGGTACCATACAACATCAAATTCATTTACTTTCATGAATGCGCCTAAGACATGTAAGGAATGACTAGATGCACTAAACAAGTCCTTAGCATAGGATGAATGACATGTCAACCAATTTTACCTTGCTTTGCTCATAGGCATGTCATATAATGGGGGTGCATCAACACATATTTGAGAAGTCAAGTATGTTCAATTCATTTCTTAGACTGCAAAACTGAAAGGGTCGAGATGGCAGACTAGAGGGGGGTGAATAGTCCTTTCTAAAACTTATCGTGTCGGCTAACCGAAACAAATGCAGAATTAAAACTATCAGTCTAGCCAAGACTACACCCCTCTATCTAAGTTCTTTAGCACCTTGTAAAATATCCTAAACAAGCAAACAAGGTGCTACCTTAGCAAGAGCTCACCTAACCAATTCTAGGAGCAAGGTCACACAAACCTATGCCACTAGCACTTTGCAAACTGGGAGAGCTCCTACACAACTAGTAAGCAAAAGCACAAAGCTCCTAAGCCCACTAGCAATGTTTAATAACAAGGCAACCAATGCCAAATTAGAGAGTGCAAATTACTTAGCTACACAAACTAAGCAATGTGACTAATCAAGGTTACGCAAGGGGAACTACTTCTAGCTACACAAGCAAGAAGGTAACTAGCAAGCTACACAAGCTAACTAATTACAAGAGCAACTACACAAGCACAAACATATGAATGTAAATACAAGCTTGTGTTAGGGACTTGCAAACCAACAGGAAGAACAAAATGGACACGATGATTTTCTCCCGAGGTTCACTTGGTTGCCACCAAGCTACGTCCCCGTTGTGTCGACTAACACTTGGTAGTTCGGCGGCTAAGAGGTGTTACAGAAACCTCGTCCCCACTAGGACACCGCAAGAACCTACCCACAAGTGAGGTAGCTCAATGACACGCATGATCCAATAGAGTTGCTCATCGCGATCCCCACAGGGTGAGCATTGTACCCCTCACAATCTCTTCTCCGGAGCACCACACAATCTCCTTGCGTGCTTCGATGGAGTCACAAGCCACCAAGCCGTCTAGGAGGTGGCAGCCTCCAAGAGTAACAAGCACCACTGGCTTGCAACACGAAAACCTAGTGCCACTCGATGCAATCTCTCAATGCAACGCACTAGAATTACTCACTCACACAATCGGATGATCACTATCAAGCATATGTGAGTTAGGGGCTTCACTAGCACTCCCCAAGCATGGACACTAAGTCCCAAGGGTGCTCTGCACCAGCCAAGGCCGGCCACCACTTCTATTTATAGCCCCAAGGGCTAAACAAGTTGTTGCCCTTTGAACTCGACAGTACACTACAAGGGGGCACCGGACCCACTGCAAGGAGCCACCGGACGCTCAACCCCAGCGTCCGGTGCTCAAGCGACAGCCACATGTCACTAGCCGTTTGAACTCGACCGTTGCCGCCAATGGCTACTACGCGTGCGCCTGCACCAGCCACACCGGATGCTCTGCTGCTTCTGCGTAGAGAGCTCCGCAAACTTGCAGGATCACTAGATGTGAGCCATCAGACGCACCCTGAGCGTCCGGTACTCACCGGACTCATGCGCAGAGAGGGTCGCAAAACACCCGTACACCGGACGCTGAGCACCGGACTCACTCCGGTGCGTCCGATGCACTCTGCTTCCTCTGGTCAGACCCGACAGTACACCGGAAGCTAAAGGCCAGCGTCCGGTGCCTCCACGCAGTATGTCTGCTGAGAAACACTCCCACGACTTCTCCAAATTTCCCACCGGCGCAATAGAAAATATGCACTTAATTTCTTCAAAACCACCGGAACCCAAACCCCTCTCTACCCTAGGAACTCCACCTCCTTTGTAAATGTGCCAACACCACCAAGTGTACACCACCATGTGCAAGTGTGTTAGCATTTTGACAAACATTTTTCCAAGGGAGTTAGCCTCTCAAACTTCCCACGCCACTCGATCCTAACACGTATGCAAAGTTAGATCGCTCAAGTGGACTAGATGACCGATATGCAAACAAGTTTGCCCCTCTTGATAGTACGGCCATCTATCCTAAATCCGGTCATAAACTTCTCTACACACCTATGACCGGTGAAATGGAAATGCCCCTATGTTATACCTTTGCCATGCGCTTTCCATTCCATCTCCTCCAATGTTGATGCAACACATGCACCAACCAATCACCAAATGATATGATCCACTTCATATCATCACGTGACTGTATTGGTTCATCGATCTTGACCTCACTTGCTCTTCACCGTTGCCTCAATCTAATCGGTGCCAAGTCTTGCTCAAGCTTCACTGTCACACGCAGTCCCTCGCTTCAAAGCCTTCGACTTGCCCTTCACTCTTGCAACCGGTCCATCGATCCAAGCCTCATCTTGATCTTCTCCACCCTTGTCACATGACTCCATGTCATGTCTCATGTGCAATGAGCTCTTCCATTATCACATCATCACCTGTGGACTAATCTCCTGTGTATCTCACATAAACACTATTAGTCCTCCTAAGTTGTCACTCAATTACCAAAACCAAACAAGGACCTTTCGAAAACCTCGTCTCATCAAGTGGCTTGGTGAATATGTTGGCAAGTTGATCATCAGTGCCCACACTCTTAATGCAAATGTCCCTTTTCTGTTGGTGATCTCTTATGAAATGATGGCGAACATCTATATTGTTCTTGAATGTTGAACCTGATTGTTGGTGAGCTTCATGACACATAGCAATGGAATTTCTTTGAAATTGATTCCAAAGTCCTTCAAGATGGCCTTCATCCATAGGATTTGTGCACAACAACTACCTGCTGTAATGACTGCTTCGGCGGTTGATAGTGAAACACTATTTTGCTTCTTGGATGATTATGAGACAAGTCATCTTCCCTATAGTTGACATGTGCCTAGTGTGCTTCTTCTCTGAACTTTGCATCCCACATAGTCCAAATCAAAATACCACAAACCAACATTTTGTGTATGCCTCAAGTACCTCAATATTCTCTTTGTTGCCTTAAAATGACTTTCTCTTAGTGAGGCTTGAAATCTTGCACACATGCATAAACTAAACATGACATCTGGTCTTGATGCAGTCACATAGAGTAGGCTACCAATCATTGACCAATACATCTTTTGATCCATCATATTACCACTTATGTCACTATCTAAGCTTCCATTTGTTCCCATAGGTGTGCTAATTGACTTTGCATCATCCATTCCTAACTTCTTGAGCAAGTCTTTTATGTACTTGCTTTGAGTAAAAAATGTATCATTCTTCAATTGATTGATTTGAAGACCAAGAAAGTAGCTAAGCTCTCCAATCATTCACATCTCAAACTCATTGGCCATCATGTTTCCAAACTTCTCACAAAATTCTTGATTGGTTGATCTAAATATGACATCATCAACATATATTTGCAACACAAATAAGTCTTTGCCAATCTTCTTGGTGAAGAGAGTGGTGTCAACCTTACCCATCTTGAACCCTTTAGAGAGTAAGAAATCTCTCAATCTCTCATACTATGATCTAGGTGCTACCAATCTTGCTTTGTTCCTTATAATTATCCCATCTTGATCTTGCTTGTTGCAAAAGACCCATCTAGTACTAATGAAATTATGATCACTAGGCCTCTCAACTAGTTTCCAACCCAATCAACATCCCTCAAAGCTTCATGTATCTTCTTTGGTTCTATATGAGATACAAATGAGAAATGCTCATAAAATGATGCTAGTCCTTATCTTGTTTGTGCACCTCTTTGAATATCACCGACTCATCATCGCTGGCGAGCACCGTCCAATCGACTTCATCCTCCTCCTCGGTGTCACTGCTAAGGAGGATCAGTGGAACCGCAGTCGGTGTCGTGACGAATGTTGTCGGGGTGTTGCAAGGCCTAGCAAAGGAGGGGCATAGGTGCCCATCCTCGTGCAGAAGTCCCACCACCAATAGCACACCATTCACTGGAGGAGACTTGACGTTAGAAGAAGATGACAAAGAAACTACCAAGGAGGAAGATGATGACCACAATAAATAGGAACCTAACGAGGACCCCAAGCCGACAGGGCTATTTTTTATTGAGAAATACGCAGACCTTGAAGATATGCTTTTGATGGGCGAGCACCTTCCTTTGGCAGGCTGGAACCTTCTTCCCCGTTATTTTTGGCTAAGAGAATGAATGGGAGAAAGGAAGGAAGAAGAGTTGAGGAAACATGAAGCAAACCGATAGTTTAAATAAAGCGATCAATGAGCCCAAAGGCAGCTCAATAGTCCCTGGGAGAGGTAATAATGCAATTACTACCTATCATAAATCAAATGCGATGCCTCAACTTCTCAATGAATTAACTCTAGGATTTGATCGATTTGACAATGCCATGCCTTTTTAAAATAAAACAGCAGAAAGACAAAAATCATGAAGCACGAACAATAAGGGAAAGGCCAGATCCAAGGAAAAAGAAGAACTCAGTTCAGGAAATGAACTCTTTTCATCAAAGATGTACACTTTGAAAAGCACGACAAGCAGGAAGAACTCAGAAGGACGAATATAGACATCTGCCAGCTCAGGCATGACAACGAATTATAGGGTATATAAGAATCAGGATTCAATACAACAAAGGATACATAGAGCCTCCTCTCGACTAGGGGCCAACAAAGAAGTCTATGATCGAGGCACAAGAGTCTATGCGAGAAATCTAGCTAGAACCCACCTTCAAGAAGTCTCAACATGTGTTGATCTGCATAGTATAGTAGCAGGACTCAGCGCAGGGACCAATCAGAAGCTCCTGCATGAGGGAACAAAGCAAACATCACAAGAACTTTCCCATCTACTACAAAGCTTAAGCTGGTACGATGGTACCAAGGGTTTAGTCTGCTTCTAAATCCCATCACAAGAAATTTTCCATCCACTAGATTGCTACATTGGACTCCGTATCAACTTCTGAGGGCTGCTCCATCTCACAGACCATCAAGGCTATGAGCAAAGATTCAGAAAATTCAACAAGCTTAGGGGCTTGACTAGTCATGGTCAGGGGCTAAACCTATGAACCAAAGAAAAGCTAAGCTAAAAGGAACATCATGCTACAAATCTATGAAGATAAATGAAACTCTCAATGATTCAGCTCAAGCTCACCAATAGGGTATTTATAGGCCAAGACTAGAGCTCATAGACCAAGTTCACCAACAAGTTCTGATGAAAGGGACATGAAAGGATGACTGAACAAGCAACAATATAGTCACAAGATAGCATATTTTGGGAATATCTCGATTCTTGTACAACCCGTGAACTCCGAGAAGTAAATACCCAACAACCAACTACCACCCAACTCTGACAAAAGAAGACAACAAACCGAATATTACAAAAGAAGTCGAAAGCACTATTTTGAAGATACAACTATTGGATCCTCTATCCTAGGCTCTATCTGAAAGAACCCCGACAGAGGCTTGGGGGCTACTGAAAGGTCCAAATGGCTAGAGGGGGGGTTGAATAGCCTATTTAAAATTTCAACAAACTCAACTAGACAAGTTGATTAGTAAAACAAATGGCGAAGCTATTCTAGCACTAGCACAACTAAGCTATGCAAGCTACCTACACAAGTCTAGCAAGAAGGCTAAACACTAAGTCACAACAACAAAGCACAACTAAGGCAAGCTATACTCCTAAACAAGAAATAAACTACAAAAGCTAAACAAGCTAAGCAACTAGCAAGGTATGCAAGTAAGCAAAGGAGTGGCAGTGATTGTCATACCAATGTTGTAGAGTAGAGATATATCCAATCAATGACTCATAAACACAATAGGGAATCCTCGGCAAGAGATGACACAAGATTTTATACTGAGGTTCACTTGCTTTCCGGCAAGCTAGTCCTTGTTGTGGCGATACACCCACTTGATGGATCACGAGCTAATTGGCAATTTAAAGCCAAACCCTCAGTAGGTGCCACACATCCACTCTAAGATGGGGATCCTCCAAGCCACGAGCAATCCACTAGAGTAGACAATTGTGATCTCCCATGGGGAAGGCTCATGAACCCCTCAAAAATCACATGGTGAGGCTCAAAACAATCTCCAATCATGAGCTCAACACCTCCACTGCTCCAAGCCATCTAGGGCGTCAGGAGACACCCAAGAGTAATAAGAAATCCGGAGCAAACTCAAGAATCAAATGCCACTAGATGTAACTCACTAAGCAATGCACTTGAATCTCACTAAGATTGGCAATCAAGCAAGGAGATAAGTGGAGGGAGTGTTCTCTAGCTCAAGGTATGTCTCAAGTAATCCAAATTGCAAGAGTGAACCCCTTAAGGCCGGCCACCTTCTATTTACAAGCCACCTCAACAAATATAGTCATTGGCTCTTTAACTGGGCAAAAGTTGGGGCCACTGCACTCGCTGCTGGCGAGCGACCAGATGCTCAAACCCAGTGTTCAGTGCTTAGAAGATAGCCACTTGTCCCCTACTTGAATCTTGCACGTTGATCGCTAACAGTCACATTCAAACCACTAGACACGGTTAAGTACCCACCAGACGTGTCCGGTACACACCGGACCCGTACGCAGAGAGGGTGTAAAACGTGCTGGATCACCGAACGCTGACCACTAGATGCTCCCTGGTGCGTCCAATGCTCTCATCAGAAATGCTCTCAGACGTCTGGCCTCAAGGGATGCGCGAACAGTAATCACCCTACGTCCGACACTGAGCGTCCGATGTGCTTGGCTCACAAGCGCCACAGACTAACACCTCACCGAACACGCAGGTGCAGCGTCCGATGCTGCCAACACCACTCCCGTGACTTCTCCAAAAAATCCACCAGCACAATAGAAAATACGCGTTTCATTTTCTCAAAAGCGCTGAATCCCTCTCTACCCTGGGAACTCCACCTCCTTTGCAAATGTGCTAACACCACCAAGTGTACACCACCATGTGCAAGTGTGTTAGCATTTTCACAAATATTTTCCCAAATGAGTTAGGTTAGCACTTTACTAGATCCTAATGCATATGCTCAAGATATGGACCTATAGTAGCACTTGATTCGAGAGATGACCGTGATTTCTCCTCTTGATAGTTGGCTATCGAACCTAAAACCGGTCAATCACTTCTCTACTCATCATAGACCGACAAAAGCAAAACCCTATGTTTATACCTTTGCCTTGATCACTTAACTCCTTGTATATCATCATGATCTCCACTTTATGCTTCATCTCATTGTAATCATGTGGCCACCTTTCCATGCCACCTTTCACCTTCATCATATGTGTTGCTATGCCTAACTCAAATCACTTAAACACAAGACATTAGCAACTTGGTGTCATTAATTACCAAAACCAAACTTGGGCTTTCAACTACTGGTTACATATCCTCAGAAAGGTCCCTTAAAATTTTCCAAAAACAGAAGACCCTCTAACTTTTTTGTACCAAATAGCAAGAGGCTCGGAGCTACACTTGGTGAGTGCGTTGTTTCCAAAACAAAAAACACACATCACCCAAGAAAATTCCGGAAGGATCACTCTAAGGTTTCTCTCAAAAACAACTTGGACAAAACTTGTTCCTTTCAGTCAAGACCAGAAGGAACAAAGACAACTTTTAAAATCGACCATGGAACACTCGGGGGCTTGTCGGTACGGGATCCCCAGGGTTCCTCACCAGCAGGTTACGGGAAGGTGGGCCTGGGCCTGGCTCATGGTTCTAGAAGGAAACAAAGCAAAGCGTGTCTCCGACTCCAAGTATATATAATCAAGGTGGACTAGGCGGATTCTTGTAGGAAGTACCTTCTGTATTAGAAACGGAACACTATCTATGAATCTGTCTAGGATAAGAAGTCACTCCTCAGCCTTCTCTACAGATATAAAGAGAGGCTAAGGGCACCCCATGTAACAACGAATAATACAATACACGCAATACAACGCAAAGGCTAACGCCAACTAGATATAAAGGCTATTACTCAAGATCGAACTCGAGGGCCCGAATCAGGATAAATCGACTATCCCTTGCATTAACCATCAAGTTTCAGCATATGTCGAAGCCCGAACAACTTTCCCGAATACCCCCGTGGTAGGCTATCGGTGGTAAAACATTGACACTCACTACAGAGGATTTCAGGTGAAGCTGTATGCTACTAAGAGGGTATCACCTAACTCACTGCCGCTAACTGTGGTTAGTAGACCTTGTGTTCATACCTATGAAGCAAAGGAGAGTTTCCTGTTAAATACCTTTTCATCCATGCAATTTGTGGATACAAAATTGGTGACCTACACTTCACCGAGTTCATGATACGACATAGTCAACTATATAATTCAATGTAGACAAGTTGTGCTTGTATCAACTTGGTGTGTAGTTGAACTTTGGGAGTACATGGAGTCTTGGACATGCATCTAGTTGGTAATGACTTGTTTTAAATTGTGATGGTTTAATTGTATGAATTTGGTGAATGCGGATGATCATTGTAATATAAATCTAAGCTTTTCATTAGTTTTGTTATTATTGATGGATGATATATACAATAATATAACATATCTAATACTGCAAAAGAAAAGAAAAAGAAAAAAACAGAACACAGAATATTTAGTCTTAGTTGGTTACTAGGTAGCGTACCCGTGCGTTGCTACGGGATAACTAATATTTTATACTTAAAACATACAGATCGCACAATAAGATAATAATATTATAGAAATTAAATACCAATATTAAAATAATATTTAATTTAAAAAATAAAGTTTATAAAATTAATACAGTCATAGAGACTGCGGCATCGCAAACTCATAAACTATACTCCCTCCATCCCAAATTGTAAGTCATTCCAAGAATCTTGGAGAGTCAAACTTTCCTATGTTTGACCAAATTTATATTATAAATAATAATTATTATGGTACTAACTAAGTATCATTAGATTTTTTCTTAATTATATTTTCATAGTATACTCACTTTACGTTACAAATCTTAGTATTTTTCTCTATAATTTTGGTCAAACGTGAAAATACTTTGACTCTCCAAGATTCTTGGAATGACTTACAATTTGGGATGGAGGGAGTACTTAATAAACCTCAAAATAAAAATAAAACATGAATTGTTAAATAGGCTGAGAAGCAATGTTTTGCTTACATCCATATTCATTTTTCTCGCAAAAAAATCATATTCATTTGCTTACAAAATCCAAATTTTCAGTGCTACTATTTGTTCATGTATGCCTTCCAATGTTTGTTCACCTCAACAACATTTGCATATACATGAAGTCTAGAAATCTAAGTGTTTTGTACCCTCCATTCAATAAAGTTTAGGAGTGGGGCTCTGAAAAAATGTTCTTTAAACACACATTGAAGTTATATAAATCTATTGCGCAGAGCACACTGATACAAATGGCAAAGACAAGTGCTTCTAGATGCCTAATTCCATTCCGACCACGGTAGATCACACAAGATGATGCATTAGACTGTGAGCAACATTTATTTATGCAATTGAGGCACTTCACCATGTAAGATTGGCAACTGGGTTCCCACTTCTGAATGCAACTCGTAGTAAGTCCTCTCAACTTTTCTTTAACAGTCTTCGTGGAAGAGAACCATCAAGCACCTTAACAATTTAGGAAGACCTGAAAATCACCCATCCACTACTTCAATTCTTTGCTCACTTCTCTGTAAGAATTGGTATAATCTTCAAATTCATGCAAGCTACATACTAAAGGTTCAAAGATGAACTATAAATTTAGTAATTTGCTCTCTGATCAGTCCGCAGCAGACCCTTTGTTCTTCTAGATTCATTTGAGTCTTCTTCTATAATAGCAAAAGGCAATACAAAGATAATTGTTGCATCCAACCTCATCATATGGTGTCCTAAAGAGTTCACATGCACTTCAGATAAGGCTTAATATGCTAGCATAGACAAGTACTGAAACCCATTGTTAGCCATCTCAAAAAATGAAGCAAAGAACAATATCTAAAACTGGTAACACACCACATAAGTATCTTTCTACAATCAATAAACCAAGCAACAAAAATACAAAAAAAATTAAATTAGCTGAGGTGAAGTATGTGGTAGATTGAAGCAACTTAAGAAAATCCACTGGTTCTGCTAAGGGCTATAATCATTTGGGAAATACAACAAGAAATTAATATTTAAAAGAGATTTAACAATGTAGCTAAAATAGTGTACACACACCTTCTCCGGTGCCCAACAGCTTCCTATGTTCTCTTGGAAGGAAGGACAACAGAGAAATTGACTATCAGCAAATTAGTGTTGTACATCCTACATGAACAATTGAACACAATCGACGAACTCATAGACTCTGAAAACTTAACAACGCAGATTGGAGATCTTTTTTGTTTCATTATATTCATATATCTTTGTTTTTTATACTCCCTCTTAATGAAAAACATGCAATTGTATGGTCACAAAAAAAAAATATTCATAAATCAGTTTTGAAGCAAACCTAGTAAACAAAATTGAAGCAACATGTGAAGAATGGTTTCATGTAATTATATTAATTTTGCCTATGCATGTGAGCGAGTGGGCAAACTCTAAGTTCTTAAATATTTTATAGCGCACCCGGTCATCTTTGTTAAGGACCCTCAGTGGAGACAAGCAAGTACTCTAGTGTGCAGGAAATTGAGGGAAGAAATCAACGACCTTATGTTTAATCTCCATGAATTTAAAAGATGATGCCAACCCATAATTCGGTGATATATATACTGATGAAGAAAGCTATATATAGATCTCAACCATGTCATCTGCACTTTTGAAGTTCGCACCTGATTTATTTCTTTACTTGAACTCCATATCATATTTCCTTTCTAGAAAGAGTTGGAGAACATAGCCATTAGTAGGATAGACCATTAATATAACAAAACTTATAATAGGATGGACTGTTAATATAACAATCATCCCAGTATTAAAAAGTTGATAATCAACCTTTACAGGAAGGGGAAGGGAACAACAACACCAGGCAACATACTTGAAAAACAAATATTTAGGACAAAAAGTTTCTTAATTGACTTTTGGTTCTTGTGCACAACTGAATACTGTGAATTGCTCTATCTGAAGAACAAATTTTAGAATTCACAGTATGGTGTTAGAGAAAAAAATCCACAGTATGCATTAACTACAAATTAATTTGTCCAGTATCCATAAGGAAGGTGAAAGAGCTAGGAGAGGAAACTAATTAGGCAATTGGATGCCGGTTGATGTGTCCTTACATGGCTCGTCGAGGCAGGGGTGAATGCAAGATGTGCAAGGGCATGATGGCCTGAATCTCCCTCATGACCTCCTTGTCGCCCTTCTCCTTGATAGCCCTGACGAACATCATGAAGAAGATGCATTGAGTAGGCTAGACTGTAAGAAGATTCAATTACGTGAAAAACAGAATTACATTTTGTAGGTATCGTGTCTCATATTCTGAACAGAAAAATTGGTACACTGGGCAACCACAACACAGAGAGCCAAGGCAGAGTGGCTGTCAACATTGACGCTGTTCATACATGCTTGAGCTTCTTCATCTTGGACGGAGGCCACCTGCCCTTCTTCCTAAGCTTCCTCTTGCAGAGAAGCCGCTTGCGCCGCTGCCTCAGTTTCTTGGCAAGCTTCATCCGCGCCCTCTGTTCCATGATCATCTTCTGCTTCGACTCGAGCGGCATGTCCTCGATCTTGGTCACCGGTTTCGGCTCTTCTGGCTGCTCCGCACCAGCCTCAGAACCCTCTGCCGTGGCATGGACAAGAACCGGCCTCTTCTCGGCGAAAGAAGCACAAGTAGAAGTAACATTCAGAGGGCCCTGTAGGGAGGACAGGTTCTCGCGCGGACGGAGGTGCCCACTGTCCCGACGCAGCCGCGACAACGCTTGTTGTGGCCGAGGCAGCTGTTGCGAACGGCACGACGGTGTCGCAGCGGACGGCGCTCAAGGACGGGGTCGCGGATGGCGCTCTCACGAGGAGGTCACAGGCGGCGCTCGAGGATGGGGTCTCGCTGATGGTCTCGCGGCGGATGGCTCACGAGCGCCTCGCTGACGGAGAAATTGGGGAGCTCTCGCGGAGGGGATTGGCGCAGGGATTGGGGCGCCTGCGCGGACAAGATAGGAAAGGGGAGAGGATCAAGGAGGGGACGACGGTCTGCAGGATGTTTCCTAGTAGGACGATGCGGAAGTGCGGACGCACGTCACGAGAAGGCAGGACGAAACGATTGTTGCACGAAGAAAATGTCCATCTTTTAGTCTTTTTAGTTGTAGGAGATATCAAAAACGGGACTAGAGGTGGTTGCCCGTAGGCTCGGCCTGTCCCCCTTTAGTCTGATATAAGGAATCGGGATTAAATTCCTGCACTCAACCTAGGTTGGCTGCCCAAGACTAAAGAACGGACCTTTAGTCCGGGATTGGCTGTCCCGGTTGAGAAACCAGGACAACCGAGACTAGGGGGAGTTTCTCAACTAGAACTATAACCCAGTCCTGCACTAGTGCATGCCACTTGGTGCTAGATATGCACCGCATGCATGCTTGGCGCCATGAACGCTGACCAGCCTGCAACTTGCATGGCTGAGCAACTTGCAACCAAGCACATGCATCACATTTGTATTGTACGCATGTCAGTCTCGGGTGTTCAAGTACAGACTGCTCCATCAAAATAAAGAAAAATGGCATATGTACGCTCAGGAAGCTAGAAACATGCATGAACCACGACGGTCGATTCATCCAACCCCTACCATGCTTATCTAACGGCCATCAAAATAAAGAGTATGTGAACACACTGGGAGGCCGCCTAGACATACGTGTGTCCACATACTTTTAGTGGTCTCAAATACCTTTATCCTGAAGGTACCTAATAAACGACTTTTATAAAAAAAAAAGTTTGATAAAAGTCATAAGATGGAGGTACTAGTTCATTTGTTATTTTCTTTAGTTACTGGATGACTGTTTTGGGTAAGCTAAGTTTAAAATAAATCTCAAAATTTTCTAAAAAAAACATGAGAGTGAGGGTTGAGCCCTACATTGTATTTTAGTGAACATTTTGAACAGACCTCTTATGTTCATGGATGGAGGGCGTATATAACAGCTTCTACATAGAGGAAAATTTAATGAGCACTTGCATGTACAACAAACAGAGAACAATCAGATATGGTAAGCAGCCGTGTAGCTATCTAACTACCTATGCTACCACATCTCAATGTACCCTTTATATCTCTAACCACGAGTTGAAATATAAGTAACAGTTCCTGAGTCGAAGACCATAGGAATTTAAGTTTATGTGATGATATCCACCAGCTTAGATGATCCTTGTGAAATCAGTTATACATTGTCAATCGAAGAAGTTCTTTTTGGAACTGTGGAGTGAACACAATTGCACAAACAATAAATAGTAAATATGTGAATCAACTACGACTGTTTCCTTAAATCACGCATCAAACATATACCTATGGGAAAATGTTGGTTCAGTGAATCTCATCCCCACATATCCTGGAGCCCAAATTCACACCAATTAGGCAGCATGCAGTTATTCTTGGATGATTTTCCTTTTTGGGGACATATATATATATACCTGAGCATGTTTTGCGAGGTAATCAACTGGGCAGTTTGACACACGGAGTAGCAGACAACAAGAGGTCTGCTTTCCTTCTAGCAGTGACCTCCATGGTCTCGGTCATGTCCAGCTCACTGGGAATGATGCCCTCTGGGAGACTCCAGTCAAAATAGAAGAGCAAGCTGGCGAGACCGAGCTCAATGTTTGCCAGCCCAAACCCCATTCCAGGGCAGATCCTCCTCCCAGTGCCAAACGGGATGAAGTCGAAGTCATTGCCCTTGAAATCTCTCGTGTCACCGACAAACCTCTCCGGGTGGAACATATCTGGCTCCACCCAGTAATCCGGGCTCCGAGCGATGGCCCAGGCGTTCACGAGCACCATGGCTCCCTTGGGCACATCGTAGCCAAGTATACGGCACTGTTCCTGGCATTCCCTTGGGTTCAGCAGCGGCCCCGGGACATGCAGTCGCAGGGTCTCCTTGATGACCAGCTGCAGGTAGGATAGTTCGCCTAGTCGATCTTCGGCTACCTTGGTTTGGCCCATGAACACTCTCCTGACCTCGGCTTGTGCCTTGGACAAGATACCTGGGTTCCTCATCAGCTCAGCCATCGCCCACTGCAGCGTTGTCGTCGCTGATTCGATACCCCCTACAATAAGATCCTACATGGAGTACCAATGTACAATACAATTTAAATTATTTAACACAAGAACTGAAGACATTAACATGAACATTATTAGGAAATAAACACTCACAAGTATCACCGCTTGGATCATTCTCATGGTGAGAGGGAACTGAAGGTTCCCTTCCTTCTGGATCCGGAGGAGAACGTCAATCAGATACTCCTCCTCCTCCTCTTCTTCTTCAGTTGACCTTCGTCGCTCTAGGTGTTCGCCTACCACATCATCCATGAAGGCAAAAAAGGAGTGGCGGTAGGCTTCTACCTCACGAACCGCTCGCCAGCTCAAAACGCGAACCAACCACGACGACGGGAACAGGTCTCTGAGCGTGAACTTGGCGGCCAGCCGGATGCCCTTGTCCAAGTAGCACAGCAATGTGTCCCTGTCCTTGACCTTGAACCGCCTGCCCATGATGGCGTGCAACGACGCGTCGGCGGCGTACATGGCGACTAGCTTACCGAGGTCCACGAGCGACGGTGCAGCTCCTCCTGCCATGGTGGACGAGGACGAGGACAAGACTGCTCGGACTAGCCGGAGCGCCTCCTCCTCGCGCACGGGCCGTAGGGACCGGACGCGCCTAGCACTAAGCAGCTCCATGATGCAGATCTTGCGAAGCTGACGCCAGTAGTCGCCGTACGGCGCAAAGGCGATGCCCAGGCCATCCTTGGAGAACGTCTTGATGGTGAAGCTCAGTGGCTTCGTGGAGAAGATGGCACCGTGTGTCTTCATCACCTCTTTTGTGGCATCCGGCGTGGATGCCACGACGACCGGAACCTCGCCGAACTTGAGCAACATGAGAGGGCCGTGGCGGAGCGACAGGTCCCGCAAAGCACGGTGCACGAGGGAGCCACGGAGATGGTGGATGCTGCCGATGATAGGGAGCTGCCACGGGCCTGGAGGGAGCTGGAGTCTACGGTGGCTACGACATCCCAACGATTTCAGAAGGAAGTACACAAGTGGAAGAAGAGCTACAAGGCAGTAGTAGTACACAGTGTGGTCCATGATTGCCAATTAAACTTGGTGCTTTGGATACTACTGAGTGCCTCTATTTTGGCCTGGGAAGTATATATACAAGTGGAAGTGCTACAAGACAAGTTTCATTTGCTCATTATGTTATGGCTGCTTTACGTTGCTTCTTTCATCGTATTGCTTGCTTATACCAATATATACATAAATAAAGAAGTCAAATATCTCTGCTTGAAGCATCCATTTAGAAAACATTACCACTCGATGCAACTACCTCTTATCATATTATGATGTGTAAGAGCATCTCCAAGTGTACCCAATGTACCTTCCCAATCCATGTTTTTTAGAAAAATTGAAAAAATAGTCATCTCCAAAAGTACCAAATATACCTTCCTAATCTTTTGGCACTTAAGAAAACCCCTCCACTACGCGTAAAAATACGCGCAGCGAAGTCATGCCAATGTGCACTTTCCCCGCACCGTCTCCACCTTCGCTACTATTTCTCGTGCATCTTCTCTTCACGCCATATCCCAGTTTCCGTCCAGGAGAGATGATCTTCACCGTCGCCGACCTAGGGTAGAGGTAAGCCATCGATCTGCTGCGTCCAGTTTGACTATTGTTATTTTTATCAATGCTAGCATTTCGTGCCTTTGGTAGCCGTGGCTGGGATTTCCTAAAACTGGCGTGCCTGGAGGCCATGGCCGTCGCTGGCCACAACAGAGGCAGCCAAAGCCGGCCGCAGCTGCCCCATGGTGGGCAATGGCCGGCCGCAGCCGTCTCATGGTGGGCAATGGCCGGCCACAGTCGCGCATTGCCTAGCAGAGCCTGCAGCTGGCCGCCCCTGCCTTCCTACGCCTGGCCTAGGATGGCTGCCGGCCACCGCCCTGCGTCCCCTAGCCTTATATTTAGTAAAGATACAAAGCAGTGAACTAGATTGTAGGTTGGAGATGATTCTGATTTCTTTACTGAAGATACAAAGGAGTGAACTACATGGTACAGCTACGTACCGCAGCAGAATATCGTTGAATACCTCCCCTACAATTACTATGTTAATCGAAATGCAGCACATGTTTTGCATACAGCATCATTTGTCCGCCATATAAACCGAGGTTGGCACAATAGAGATGGGGTATTGATAGTTAATTTCAAGACCCTGGAAAAAAAATTTTAGTAACAAAGAACGTGTGAATACTAAAACAAAGGAACGGTTCTTGGATATATAGATTTCAAATAAATAAGGACATTAGGTACATAGGAGGGTTGCAATGAAGTTGACCATATGGATGATATGCTATTTGACCTGGTTGGCGAACATCCACCACCTTGATAGGCAAACATCCTCTACCCAAATCTTTTATAGAATGGTTGCTAATGCTGATGAATTGGTGTATGATAAAACTACACATTCGTCACTTTCTTCTGTAGCTCGCTTGTTTGATGTATATTTTCTTCCATTATATGCACGTTTTCATCGTCTCAAGCCAAATCAATCAACTCCATCAGCAAGTGGTTCTCATTAAATTGTTCAGTCTTCATCACATATCTGTCTACTTCTTGAGTTTGCAATAGTCAGTACCCATCGTTAGTCGGTGGTTTTCATGGAATATTTAACATTCTTCACATACTTGAGTGATCCTTTATCAGTAAGTGATCATTATCAATCAGCCTTTGTTAGTTATTGGCCTTCGATAGTCAGTTGCCTTTATTAGTCAATTGGCTATCATCAGTTAACAGCCTTAATTAGTTATTGGCCTTCGATAGTCATTTGCCTTCGTCAGTCGACAGTCTTTATCATCTGTCGACAGTCTTGGTTAGTCATTGGTCTTCGTTAGTCGACAGCCTTTATCATCAGTTAGTAATTTTCACCTATCATTAGTTCTCAGTAGCCTTAGTCAATTACTGGCCTTCGTCAATCAATAGCTTTCATAAATCAGTGACCTTCATCTATATTTTGTCATCATCAGACAACAGCCTTCGTAAGTTATTGGCCTCTATCGGTAGAGTTCAGCTATCATTGATTCTCAACAGCCTTGGTTATTTAGCAGCCTTTGTCGTTTAACAGCCATTGTCTATCAGCGGCATTCGTTATTTAGAAGCCTTCATCAGTTGCCAGACTTCGTCATTAAGCAACTTCGTCATTGAGCAACCTTTGTCTGTCAATAGTCTTCATTATTCAATAGTCTTCGTCAGTCGTCACTTAGCAGCCTTCGTCACTTAGCAGTCTACGTCATTCAGCAGCCTTCATCTATCAGCAGCCTTCTAGTCAATTGCCTCTATTGGAAATCGACTTTCGAGAGACACCGAACCTTCAAACACTCAAACACTTACATAGGAACCGGGTCTAAGTTAGTAACCATAGAAACTATGTCTAAGTTAGAAATCATGTCTACTTCACAACCAAGACATAAAGAGATGCGATTGGTGGAGAATGGAGAGAAAATGTATATTATTGGATAAAACATTGTTCTATAACTTTTCCATTGAGACCATGATTTCTATATATAATGTATATGAAAATTAATATATGTGTGGAAACTATATGTGGTTTCTAGCATTGAGACTGCCCTTAACTACATGTGGCAAGCTGCTGCCATTGATGGCAATGGCCACACCCACAGTACATGAATGTGACGTGAAGGATCAGTGGTGCACGTACTCATGCCACTTGCATCCATAAGTGACAGGTGATGGTGCTAGATATGCACCACATGGATGCTTGCTGCCATGAACGCTGAACAACCTGCAACTTGCATGGGTGAGCAACTTGCAACCCTGGCTGACCATCACATGCATCAAATTTGTATTGTACGCATGTCAGCCTCGGGTTGATGACAATGGTTGGTTCCACAAGGAATAAATGGCATATGTACGCTCAGGAAGCAAGAAACATGAACCACAACGGTCGATTCATCCACCCCCAACCATGCTTATCAAACGGCCATCAAAATAAAGATTATGTGGACACACTGGGAGGCCACCTAGACGTGTGGCCTCATGCCTCTAATGGTCTCAAATACCCTTATCATGAAGGTATCACCAGTACAGGGGCAATACCATACAGGCGGTTGGTAACCTATTTCTACTGGCGTTTTCAAGCACCGCCTGCGGTGGATGCCAGTAGAAATGGGCCAATTCCACAGGCAGTTGCTTGTGAGCCGCCTGTAGAAAATATTTCCACAGGCGGCTCTCTTAGGGAACTGTCTGTGAAATTTTCTTATAGAAAATACAGAATCGCGTTTTAAAAATAGGAAAAAAAGATTTAATCCTAGGGCCTACTGGCTAATCGCCCTCCCGTCTTCGTCGAGTCATAAGTTTTTTCGTGTAAAATCACGCGCTACGCGGCTAGTGGGATTCAAATCTGAGACCTCGCCCTCACACGTAACCTCCTCTACCACTCCACCTATCACTCAGATATGTCTATATTAGAGTTTAGTTCCCCACATATTATCCTAAACTGAGCATACATAGATTATTTCAGGCTCTAAACATATTTAAATGGAAAAGTTGTCAACTATAAAGTTTCATAACTTTTCAAGATTTACAACTTTTATATGGGTAGTTTCTCCATCTGAGATCATTTATAAAATTTAAATTTCAAATTTGCGAAATTCAAATGTTGTTTTCGACGACACCACTACTACAAAAAACTTTTTGGGAGACATTTTGCTTTGGGCCACGGAGGCGGTCGGCTGGCGGCCCGCCTTGGTTAACCTGGGCTGGGCTGCCAGACGGGCAGCCGTCACAGATAATACTTTAACCGTGGCAGTCACTGTAAGGAAACCGCCACGGTTAATCCCTCATTAACCGTGGTGGTTGGCCTAAGCAAACCGTCACGGTTAATACATTAACTGTGACGGTTGCTTTAGAGAAACCGTCTTGGTTAATCTTTTAACCATGGCGGGCGGCTTAAGTGAACCATCACGGTTAATATATTAACCATGGCGGTTGCTTTCGCAGCCACCGCCATGGTTAATGAGTGATTAACTGTGGCGGTTGCTTTAACTGGCCCGCCACGGTTAAGGGTGTGCCTATAAAAGCAGCAGCCCGGCCCCTTCTTCTTCCCCGTGGCTCCTTCTCCATTTATTAGGGTTTTGACCTCAAAACCCTAATATTTGATATCTTAGAGGGGAAAACTTTTTGCCCTTTTATTTGGTGAAGGGGGGCATTGCAAGAGGTGGATTTCTTACTCTCTAACTCTCATTTTCTCTCTTTCATATTATTTAGGTGGTTTTGCTAGATCTAGATCTAGATCCAAATGTTTTATATCTAGATCCAAATGGAGGAGAGAAATAAAACTAGATTTAGGGCTACTCACATATGTTCATATGTCTTTATTTGTTTTTCTCCCTTTGTGTGTGCTAGGTGGTCGTGGCCATTATGGATAGGGAAGAGTGGATGTATAAGATACCGAGGGTCAGCAACGATTTAGCTTTTCTGGGTCATGTGAGAAAGTTTGTTGCCGCTGCGAAAAAGCACCGTGTGTGTTTGGGTCGAGAGCGCATCATTTGTCCGTGCAATAGCTGCAAGAACAACCTTGTACAGGAAGATAACGTGGTGCAGTCTCACTTGAACCGGCATGGCTTCATCAAGGACTACACCATCTGGAAGTATCACGGTGAAGAAGCAGATCCAAGTGTGACCGGTGCATCCGGCGGAGGTAACTCGTCAATGGTGAATGATGGGGGATGACAACCATCTGCATCGGTGGGCGGTGATAGTGTGAACCGTGATTACATCAGCCTCCATGATCTGAATGGAGAAGGTGATGGTGATGATGATGAGCAGGGTGATGTTGTCTTGGGGCCCTAAGATGTGGAGATTTTTTTAAATGTTGCTAACCATATGGATCAAGATGAAGTTCTGTTTGGAAATTCAAAGTGGTTGGAGAATTTCAAAGAGATGAAGTAGGCAGCAATTGATCCCCCGTATGAGGGTTGTCCAAAGCATTTGACAGTGTTGCGTTTTAACATCCAGATGCTCATGCTGAAGGCTCGCCATGGGTGGTCCGACACAAGCCTTAATGACCTGTTAGAGAGGCTTGCTGACTCATACCCAGAGGGTAACAAGGTGCCTGCCAATACCTACCGAGTAAAGAAGATGATCCGTCCAGTGGCGATGACGCTTAAAATGTTTCATGCATGCCCTAACCACTATATTCTATATTGGGGTAAGTATGAGAACTTGCAGAGCTATCCGCACTTTGGCGCGAGCCGTTATAAGAGGAATGCCGGTTGTCGTGCCGACGCAGATGTTGAGGGACCAACAAAGAGAGGGAACAAGAAGGCAAAGATCCAGACGGCAAGAAGCAGATCCCATCTCTTGAGGATGAGGAAGAAGGGGGTTACATGCAGAGGAAAAGCCCTGCACTCTCAGTGTGGTACCTACCAGTGATCGATCGCCTACGTGCGCTATTCGGGAACCCAGAGGATGCCCAACTGATGTCGTGGCATGCATCAGCAGAACGAATGAAGGATGATGGCAAGCTACGACACCCCTCTGATGGCAAGCAGTGGAAGCGGTTTGACGCCAAGTTTCCGAATGAGTTTGGTAATGAGGCGAGGAATGTCATGTTCGCACTAAGTACCGATGGGATGAATCTGTTCGGTGACCTCAGTAGCTCCCACAGCACATGGCCAGTCATCCTAACCATCTACCACCTACCTCCGTATCTATGTCAGAAGTGCAAGTATCTTTTACTAACCATGATTATTTTTGGACCACGACAGCCAGACAATGATATAGATGTGTTCCTGGAGCCGCTCATGGAGGACATGAAGATACTATGAGAAAAGGGGTCAATATGATGGATGCATCAGGAAAGGTGTACTTCACTCTTAAAGCCATCATCTTTGTCACCATCACTGATTACCTTGGCCTTTTTTCACTATCGGGGCAGATCAAAGGTAAGTCAGGTTGTGTAGTCTGTATTGATGGTACATGTTATACTTACCTTAGTGCATCAAAAAAGTTGGTGTACATGAGGCACAGGCGATTCCTTGACAAAAAGCACAGGTACCGACACCCTTCAATGAATCTTCTTTGATAACCAGGCAGAACCTCAAACTGTTGAGCCCAAGAAGACGAGTTATGGGCAAAATGTGTTTGACATTGTCAAGGGCATAAACTTTGAGTTTGGGAAGAAAAAGAAAGTTGAGTAAGGTGAGACCATAACAACGAAGAAGAGGAAGCAGGGTACGATGGAGGAAGAAGGAAAGCCTACCCCTGTCGTTCCTTTCAAGAAGCAGTCGTGTTTCTTCAAGTACCTGTCGTACTAGAAGGAGCTAGATACGCCTCATGCCATCGAATGCATGCACCTAGAGAAGAATGTGTTTGAGAGCACGATCGGGGTCTTGCTAGACATCAAAACTAAGACGAAGGATGGTCTAAAGTCACGTTTGGATCTTGTGAATTAGGACATTAGGACCGAAATTCATCCAACACCAGCCGCACAAAGTGCGAAAGTGGACCTTTCGGGTGTGAGCTACAACCTCACGACAGATGAGAAGCGAGACATGTGCCAGTGGCTTAGAGGTGTGAAGGTGCCGACCGGTTTCTGTTCCAACATCAAGAGCCTAGTCTCAATGAAGGACCTCACACTGGTGAGTCACCAGCTTCAATGCACATGGCTGTCATGTCATGCTCACAAGTTTCCTCCCAATTGTAATCAAGGCTATCGAACCAAAGTACGTGAAGATGGTAATCACACGCCTAGGTTACTTCTTCCACTTTATCACACAAAAGGTCATCAATGAAGCTGAGCTGCCAGCACTAAAACAGTTCATCGTACAGACTCTTTGCCAACTCGAGATGTGCTTCCCGCCATCTTTCTTCGATATTATGCCACACTTGATGATGCACATGGTTGATCAGATACAGGAACTTAGGCTCGTCTACCGGCACTAGATGTGGACATATGAGAGGTTCATGTCGACCCTGAACAAATATGTCCATAACCGTGCTTACCCGGAGGGCTCTATTATTGAGGCATACACAACAGAGGAGGCCATTAACTACTGCATGAAATACATCTGGGATGAAAATGCAATTAGGCTGCCTGTCCCTGTGCATGAAGGAAGGACCATGGGGATGGGGTGCACGGGGAGGAAAGTATGCACGGATGTACAAGAAGAACAGTTGCAGGAGGCTCATCACAGCACCCTTAATCAGTTAGTGGTCATGGACACTTGGGTTGAGATGCACCTAGAGGAGATTCACTATGGCCGTAATGGACGCATAGAGGCATGGGTACAGAGACAGCACAAGATGAATTTCACAACGTGGATCCAACAGGAGGGCATACCTCCCTATGGTGAAACTGATGAAGCGAGGCTTGCATCCGGTCCATCCTCTTAGATAACCTCATGGCATGGGTACGATATCAATGGATATAGGTTTCACACAAAAAAGAAGGACAAGAAGAGCGCAACACAGAATAGCGGTGTTCGATATGATGGCATCGACGAGGCCACAGGGGAGACCAAGACATACTATGGACAGATTGAAGAGATATGGGAACTTGACTAAGGTGGTGAACTATAGATACCAATCTTTCGGTGCCAATGGGTCAAGCCAAAGGCAATTGTCGTGGACGAGTATGGGCTCACCACCGTGGAGCTCCAAAGTGTCGGGTATAAAGATGATTAGTGGGTACTAGCAAACCGTGTCGTGCAAGAAGCCTACTATGCAAAGCCCAAGGACCCGAAGAGGCATGTGTTTGTGTCTGGAAAGTAGAGGATCGTGGGAGCAGATGGAGTCCAGAGTCCTGAAGAACAAAACCACTACGCAGAGTTCTCGCTCTTTACCGACCATCCGCGCAAGATCAAGCAAGTCGAGAACCGTGTCACCAAGAGTGGCGTGAAGCCTTGGTTCACCAACAGTGCTTACCGAAAGTACGTGGAAGACCCCAGCTGCTATGATCAGAGGTCTGAGAAAGACAAGCAAAAGTATGGCCACAAACTGGTGGTGAGGCGAGACTTCCCGGTACTTACTCCGCCTGCCTCTAGTTCTACTACTACTGATGGTTGTCTTGTAGGGATGCTACTACCAGTCATAATTCTCATGTGTTACCTTCATCATGCATGCAGTGTGCTAAGCAACCTGAAGGCTCAGTTCTGTGTGGGTACTATGCTTGTGAGTACCTCAGGGCTTGCGGGAAATTCAACAATAGCTGGCGGCAGCTGCAGAAATCCCAAAGTTGTTGGGAAAATAAAACAATTGATCAAAGGACCATCACACAAACAGTAGCTGACATTTGTAAGTTTGTCACAGATCAATGTTGTCATGTTGACGGACAGTTCTTCTATACCAGGAGTGAGCTAGCGAGAGAAGAGAAGTTCGAGAAGCTACACAGCTGGAGAACCAGGAGTTTAGATATGAACGACTATAGGTTGCTGGATATTTTTGAGTGAACATTATTTTAGATGTGCTTTTTATAAACATTATGTACATTAATGTAATATGAACATATTTTGTGACATGCATGGACTATGGAATGATAAAGATGACATATATGGATGTAATATATGTGCTTATCCTTATAGCTTTTGCTCTGTATATGTTTCAATCTAGCAAATTTTGGATTCAATGTGGTCATCCTTTATAGATATGTATTTTGCTTTATATATGTTTCAACCTAACCAATTTTTGATTCAAATTTGAAAATAAACTGAAATGAGGTTTTTTAATCTAGATACACTTAAAGGTGGCGGGCAAGTTGCAAAAACCGCCTCTGTTAATACATTAACAAAGACGGGTAGTTTAAAAAAACCGTCTCGGTTAATATATTAACGGAAGCGGTTACTTAAAAACAACCGCCTCTGTTAATGCTATTAACCAAAGCGGTTACGTAACAGCGGCCGTCTCGGTTAACATATTAACCATGGCGGTGGGGCAACCGCCATGGTTAAGGCAACAACTAACCTTGGCCTTTCATCCGTGGCGGTTGCCTTGCCCGCCACGGTTAACCTGTTTTGCCCGCCACGGTTAAATATTTCTGTAGTAGTGCACGATGATCTCAAATGAAAAAATTATCAACTACAAAATTTTGATAACTTTTCGAGATCTACAACTTTTATTTTGACAGTTTCTTCAAACAAGGTCATTTGAAAAGCTCAAAAAATTCAATTTTAAATTATTTTTACAGGCGGTTTTCTTAAGCAACCGTCTA
Source organism: Sorghum bicolor (assembly GCF_000003195.3). NCBI lineage: Eukaryota > Viridiplantae > Streptophyta > Magnoliopsida > Poales > Poaceae > Sorghum > Sorghum bicolor. Next base: position 49,854,075 of record NC_012877.2, read on the forward strand.
TAGAAATATGATTTTTAGTGGCAGTTCCTTAGGAAAACCGCATTTAGAAATACATGATTTCTACAAACGATTTTGTTAGGATAACCGCCTGCGAAGATGTATTTCCACAGCCCACTTGTGTAAATGTAACATTTACATAGGCGGTTCGCTTAAGCCATGCGCCTGTGGTAATGCATCTTCACAGACGGTTGGTAGCTCTGACACTGCCCTTTTTATACCACAGGCGCGTGATAACTAAAACCGCCTGTGGTATAAAAAGAGGGCGTCGGCGTTGTACTCTTTTCTACTAGTGTATCTAAACGACTTTTGAAAAAAAGTTTGATCAAAGACCTAAGATGGAGGTACTAGTTCATTTGTTATTTTCTTTAGTTACTGGCTGACTGTTATCTGCAAACACAAAGAGCTAATACCAATTCAACTGTTGACACCATTTTTGGGCACGTGTCCAGGATGGCAGGACAGGGTGGTAGTACGATGCGGGTTGCTGATAGGGATGGTTACCGATGAGGGAAAGGATGAACGTGGCTAAGTCCTCAGACAGTAATATGGTGCCGATGACCAAGTAAAAGGGTCTGCCGATGACTATGGCAAGGGGATTGCCGATGACGCGAAGGAGGAGTCCGGAAGCTGCCAGTCGTCATGTAGAGGAGTTTCGGTTTGTCACGAAGGATGGTTTTATTATTTCCTTATGTTATTCGTATCGTTTTGTATACGGGTTCCGTGTAATTTGGAATTCGAATTCTAATCGTGTCTGGTCGTAGCTCTTTGAGCAGGGTATAAATATAAGCCCTAAGACCTTGTAATAAGGACATCTATCAAGAAATCAATCAAACACACGTTTTTATTCATATTCCAGTATCTACTTTTCGACGACTTCGTCATACTTTTTTCTTTTTATTACGAGTTCTTAGGAATTCGTCGACTTAAGCTCGGTGTGTTCTCGAGTTCCGCGTGAGTACCTCTTAGCCGTGACATCCGGGCGCATCGCTGTTGTCAGGACTAAAGTATTCGAGTTATCACCTTTGCCGATAGCAAGGTCAAATCGGCTGGCACGCCTTAACGTTTGAATCGGGTATTAGCCCTTTGTGTTTGCAGATCAGTTTTGCATCAACACATCTTTTGGCACGCCCAGTGGGACCGATTCAAGATCAAGATCAACATGTCGATCTCTGACCTCGATCAAGACAACGTCATCCCCGTGACGGAGGCCAACCTCAAGGATGAGCAAAAGCAAGCTATTGCCCAGGCCATGGAAGAGTTCAAGCAGCAATGCCTGAAGTCTTTCAGCATAAACAGGAGCGGCGAAGTGGTCCAGAAAGATGCACTGCCGGCACCACGGCAGGTCACCTTCGACGCCAATCCTGGCAAGCTTCAAGATATGGTTGACAATGCCATCAATCGAGCGTTGATTAACCAAGCTGGTGTACTGTCTAACACGGTTTTCAACGCCGTGGCAAGAACCTTCAAGGAAGGACAAATCCCGCCGGATTATGTGGGCCCCTCCCATCATCAACCCACGGCACCAGAGGTCACGGCTCCATCGGCTGCCTTGACGAGTGCAAGTGCACAGTCTGCCATCCCTCCAAGTACATTGGGGACTACTGGTGCACTATCATTGCCGATGGCAACTAACCCACAAATTTCAGTTGGGCAGCATAAACTGACAACAGATATGTTAGCATCGGCAATGTCAGGGTTAACGCTTCCTCCCAACTGGTGGGGTTATGGTATGCCTCCAGAGTTGACGCCGGGAACATCACAGATAACTGACATGAGGGGCAAAACTCCTATGACATCGGCACCTTCCAATGTGCCGGTGAACCAGAGTCCTCGGTATACCACGACTACTACTGCAAGGCCTCACACTGGAAATCCTCAAGATTCAATGTTCCAGATGCCCAACGCATCGGCAGAATCAATGCTGATGCAACAGAGGCCTATGGCCCAGTCGGGGTATGTCAATTCAACGACAGTACCCACTTACCAATCATCGGCAGTACCTATGCCGATGAACGCTAATAATGGATGGCTTGGACAGCAAGCCTTTCCACAATCGCCCCAGCAGGGTTATCAGACTGCAGGGTTCCAGCAGGGGCAGGTCTATCCCGGGTTCCAAGGTCAGGGGATTCCCAACCAGCCAATGAACTTTGGACAGCAACTCGGAGGACAGCCAATCGGTGGACAGCAGTTTGGTAGTCCGCAGATTGGAGGACAGATGACCAATACGATGTTCCACACAGGTCACGTCCCAAACAGACACGTGGAGGTTCGCCACCAAGTGCCAGATCCACAGCCGCCTCATCGGCAAGATGCCGATGCGTATTGGGCCGATAAGATTGCTGAAGTAATGAGGGAACAATTTGGGATAAAACCCAAAGTCAACACTTATTCTTATCGGACACCGTATCCTCCAGCGTATGATTTGATCCCGCTTCCACATCGGTACAAGGTACCGGATTTTACAAAGTTTTCCGGACAGGACGACACGTCAACCATGGAGCATGTCAACAGGTTCATTATTCAATGTGGAGAGGCTGGTAACAGGGACGAATTGAGGGTTCGTCTATTTTCATCATCATTGTCTGGATCGGCCTTTACCTGGTTCATATCATTACCTCCCAATTCGGTAATTACCTGGGCCGATCTAGAGAAGCAATTCCACAGATACTTCTTCTCGGGGGTTCATGAGAAGAAGATCACCGACTTGGTCAAGTTGAGGCAACGTAACGATGAGTCGGTGGAAGGATTTGTGCAGAGGATACGAGAGGTCAAGAATAAATGCTATAGCCTGGTTCTGGATGATCGGCAGCTAGCCGATTTGGCTTTCCAAGGTTTGTTACCACATATCAGGGATAAGTATGCCTCTCAGGAGTTCGAAAGTTTAAGTCATTTGGTGCAGAGGATATCTGATCAAGACATCAAGCCTTTCGAGCCTAAGAGGGCATGGAATAAGAAAGTCTCATTTGTTGATGAAGCAACAAGCTCAGATTCCGATGAAGAACCAGTAATCGGTTTGGCAGAGTGGGTAAAGAACAAGAAGCCGATGTCTTGTCCTTTTGGGCAGAAGGAACCAGAAAAGTTTGCTTTTGACACCGCCAAAGCCGATAGGATATTTGACTTTCTACTTCAGGAAGGTCAAATCAAACTCTCACCTAATCATGTGATCCCATCGGCAGAGGAGTTAAAGAGGATGAGATATTGCAAGTGGCATAATGCAACCTCTCATGATACCAACGAGTGCAAAGTATTCAGACAGCAGCTGCAATCGGCTATAGAGTCAGGGAGGATCAAGTTTGACAGTTCCAAAGCCCAAAAGCCGATGAAAATAGACCAACATCCTTTCCCGACAAACATGTTGGATGCTAAGGGGAAGGCTAAGGTCTTAACGTCGGAGACAGCTGAGAAGAGTGCATCGGTAGATCCTCAGCATCAAGTTACTACCGCCGACGCAAGAAGTAAGGGCCTGGTCCAGGAAGGAGCTAGCTCAGGAAGACTTCCTCGATCTGGTATCGTCATAACTCATAGAAGGCCTCGAGAGAGATGGCAACAACGGGAAGATCGATATCGGCGCCAGCAGGAAGATTTTCAACGGGAAGAAGAAAGACGCCGACAGGAGTGGAATCGGCACAGGGATCATTGGAATTGCCCATTCTTCATCCATTGTTGGGAGGAAAATATCAAGCTCCCTACTGTCAGAGACTGCCCCGAATGCAACGGTTATGATCGGTACGATAGGAACGATCGACGTTATCATGATGATGAACGGCGATTTAATGGGCCAATCAGAGGAAGGGCGCCAGTTCATGATCGGCTGGGGGGCAGGCTTAGCGTTCGCGATCGGCTCGGTGACCGTGTCCAGTATTTTCCCAGGAACCAGGAAGAGCTCGAGGAGATGGCTAATGCGCGGGTTCCCGATGAGTTCATATTTTGCAGAGATGCTAACACACATCGTATGGAGTCAAGGGAGAACCGACGCCCGATGGCAAGACAAAGGCCACTTACTCCATGGTGCCCTCAAGGATTAACCAAGACACAGAAAAGGAGATTGCAACGAGAAAGGCAAGAGGAGCTAAACAAGGGAGAGAATTCTGGAAGTCGGCAGCCGTCGGACACTAAAAGGGAAGGTTCATCGGCAGGCGTCAACATGGTCTTTATGTTGCCGATGGAGTTTCTTGCACCAGCCAGTGACGATGACCTGGAATTTTCTGATCAGATAGCTCAGTTGGCTCTGGATCCGATGACGGCTATCTTTGAGAAACCTGCCGATGACGAAAGGCAGCATCTTAAAGCTTTGTTCCTCAAAGGGAGGGTTGATGGGCAGCCAATGACTAAGATCCTAGTTGATGGTGGAGCTGCTATTAACATTATGCCGTATGCAGTATATCGGAAGCTTGGGAAAGGGGATCAAGATTTGACCAAGACCGATATGATGCTCAAAGACTTTGAAGGAAACGTGTCTCCAGTCAAGGGGGCGATATGCGCAGAGTTGACCATCGGCAGCAAAACCTTGCCGACGACTTTTTTCGTGATCAGCGGAAAAGGTGCCTACAATTTATTGTTGGGGAGAGATTGGATTCATGCCAATTGTTGTGTCCCATCTACAATGCACCAGTGCTTGGTGCAGTGGGTAGGTGATAAGATTGAGATCGTCCCAGGGGATTCTTCTTATGTTGTCGCATCGGCAGAAGCGGATACTTATGAAAAGACTAGGTGCATTTCAGGAGAAGTTTGGGAGAAAGATTTTCTCAAAGTTGCCGATTATGAGATTCCACCGATCCAAGCAGTCGGTTCTGACGACGGTTTTTAATGGACAGATTCGCCGATGATGGAAAATTAGGCCAGGGATTCACATCGGCTGATGATTTGGTAGAAATAGATATAGGTAGTGGTGATAAGCCTAGGCCTACTTTTATTAGTGCTAAATTAGATCCTGAGTGTAAGCGACAATTGATTAGTTTGTTAAAGGAGTATAAAGATTGCTTTGCTTGGGATTATACAGAGATGCCTGGTTTAGACCGATCAATTGTCGAACATCGGTTACCCATCAAGTCTGGATTTCGGCCACATCAGCAACCAGCCCGCCGATGTAATCCTAACATTCTACCTGATATTAAGGCCGAAATCACTAAACTTATTGAAGCTAAGTTTATTCGGCAGTGTCGGTATGCCGAATGGATTTCCAATGTTGTTCCGGTTTACAAGAAGAACGGGAAGCTTCGGGTGTGCATTGATTTCAGGAATCTCAATAAAGCCACGCCGATGGACGGATACCCAATGCCTGTTGCCGATCTACTGGTTGATGCTGCGGCTGGCCATCGGGTCATCAGCTTCATGGATGGTAATGCAGGTTACAATCAAATATTCATGGCAGAGGAGGATATTCCAAAGACCGCGTTCAGGTGTCCTGGTCATGTTGGACTATTTGAGTGGATAGTCATGACTTTTGGGTTAAAGAATGCTGGTGCTACTTATCAAAGGGCTATGAATTTTATATTTCATGAGTTCATCGGCAAGATCGTAGAAATTTATATCGATGATGTGGTGGTCAAGTCTGGAGATTTCTCAAAGCATCTTGCCGATTTACGAAAAGTGTTGGAGTGCACAAGGAAGCATGGATTGAAGATGAATCCCAACAAGTGTGCATTTGGTGTATCGGCAGGGCAGTTTCTTGGTTTCATGGTACATCAGAGAGGTATTGAAATTAGTAGAAGATCTATTGATGCCATCAATAAAATAGTGGCCCCTACCAATAAAACCGAGCTCCAATCCTTGATCGGCAAGGTGAATTTCATCAGAAGATTTATATCGAATTTGTCTGGGAGAATTCGTGCTTTCAGTCCTCTTCTTAAATTGAAAGCCGATCAGGAGTTTGTTTGGGGAAAAGAACAGCAGTTGGCTCTAGATGAAATCAAAAAGTATCTAGTAAATCCTCCAGTGTTAGTTCCACCTCAACAAGGGAAACCCTTCAAATTATATTTATCTACCGATGGATCGGTTATCGGTTCAGCTTTAGTTCAAGAATTTGAAGGGAAGGAGAGAGTAATTTATTATTTGAGTAGGAGGTTGATTGATGCTGAAACCAGGTATTCGGCCATTGAAAAGCTGTGCTTATGCTTATATTTTTCATGTGTCAAGCTAAGACATTACCTGTTATCGGCCGAATGCGCTGTTGTTTGCAAAGATGATGTAGTCCGGTACATGTTATCTATGCCGATTATGAGTGGTAGGATCGGTAAATGGATTTTAGCGCTGTCGGAGTTCGATTTGCGTTACGAATCGGCTAAGGCAGTCAAAGGGCAGGTCATGGCCGATTTTGTGACTCAGCATTGCGGCCTAGTGGAAACCTTGGAAATTGCACCCTGGACGCTCTTCTTCGATGGATCTACCTGTGACCGGGGGGCAGGAATCGGCATTATATTGGTTTCTCCCAAGGGGAGGAAGTATGAGTTTTCCTTGCCAATTGATGCTACATCAACAAATAATCAGGCTGAGTATCAAGCCTTGATCAAGGGATTGGAGTTGTTAAGAGAAGTTCGTGCTGATGTTGTTGAAGTATTCGGGGATTCCTTGTTGGTTATAAATCAATTGGCCGGAAGCTATGAATGCCGAAGTGAGGTTCTCGTAACCTATTTTGAGAGAAGTATGCAACTGTTAAAGGAATTCAAGAACATCCGATTGGAGCATGTTCCCCGATTGCATAATGAAGACGCTAATCGGTTAGCCCAGCATGCCTCGGGATATCAGCCAATGGTTAATGCGACATCGGCAGTCAGTACCGATGATTGGAGGAAAGAAATTATTGATTATCTAAAAGATCCATCCAAAAAAGTTGAAAGACGGGTTCGATTTCAGGCAACCAAGTATGTGCTCCTTGAAAATGAATTGTATTATCGAACTATCGACGGGATTCTTCTCCGATGCTTGGGTGATGATGAAGCCAGAAGTTTGATGGGAGAAATCCATGAAGGAGTGTGTGGAGCGCATCAGTCAGCTTTTAAGATGAAGTGGATGATTCGAAGGAATGGATATTTTTGGCCAACCATACTTGAAGACTGTTTTAAATATTTCAAGGGGTGTCAAGGTTGTCAAAAGTTTGGTAATATCCAGAGAGCACCCGCATCGGCTATGAATCCTATAATAAAACCTTGGCCGTTCCGGGGGTGGGCCATCGATCTGATCGGCCAGATTTATCCACCATCTAGCAAAGGGCATAAGTTCATTCTAGTTGCCACTGACTACTTCACTAAGTGAGTCGAGGCTATTCCTTTGAAGAAAGTCACATCGGCCAATATGATTGATTTTGTGAAGGAGCATATTATTTACCGATTTGGGATTCCCCAAACGATTACTACCGATCAGGGCACCATGTTCACGTCGGGGGAGTTCGATGAATTCGCAATCGGTATGGGAATTAAAGTGTTGAATTCTTCTCCTTACTATGCCCAAGCCAACGGGCAGGCCGAAGCGTCTAACAAAGGAATTATCAAGCTTATTAAACGAAAGATTGAAGAAAATCCTAGGCGGTGGCATACATTGTTAAATGAAGCACTATGGTCTTATCGGATGGCTTGTCATGGATCAACCAAGGTGTCACCCTATCAATTGGTGTATGGACATGATGCAGTGTTGCCTTGGGAGATTAAGGCTGGATCTAGGCGATTATCTTTTCAAGATCAATTGGCTGCCGATGATTATGCCACTTTGATGACCGATGAGTTAGATGATTTAGCAGGGCATCGGTTAAAGGCTTTAATGAGTATAGAAGAAAATAAGAAGAGAGTTGCTAGATGGTATGATAAAAAAGTGAAGGCTAAGGAGTTTGCCGATGGGGATTTGGTATGGAAGTTGATCTTGCCAGTTGGGACTAAGAGTTCGAAGTTTGGGAAGTGGTCTCCTAATTGGGAAGGTCCTTATCGAATAAGACACTCAGCTCCTGGTAATGCCTATATTCTAGAAACTATCGAGGGAGTTGAATTTCCCAGAGCATTAAATGGCAAATATTTAAAGAAGTACTACCCCAGCATATGGGTTGACGCATAAAAGTTTAAGTGCCGATAACACTCCTATCGGCTGGATTTAAATGTTCAGGGGCAGACTTAATGTTTCAAAAGATGCCGATAACAGTCTTATCGGCTAGACTGAAAGTTAAAAACGGAGAAACAAAAGTGTGTTGCCGATGAAAGCTTCAGATGTTCAGCAGCGATTGGATGGCGGATATGGCACGCAGCCGAATCTGGTTGGCTGTCTCTATCTCTTTGATATCGTCATCAGCAGAACCTTCAATCGGCTTCAGCTTCCTCTTCAGCTGCAGCGCTTTACGACCATGGACGTTTCGTTCCTGTTCAAGATGCTTGATGGTCTCCGGCAGCTGACTATCTTCTTGCTGGGCTTGGGATAGGGCGTCTTCTACTTGCTTGAGTTCAGCCAGCAGAGCTTCTCTTTTTGCCGATAGATCAGACATTTTCTGCTTCAATGCATCACCTGAGGACTTTAAGATGCCGATGTTCTTATGTTTCTCATCGGCTAGGAGTTTTTCTTTCATCATCTCCTCAGAGAGCTGGATTTGAGCAGCTCTATCGGCAAGGCGCCGAGTGGCTCTCTGGTATTGTAGTTGGCGGCTTTCTAGGTGTGCAGCGTGGAAGAGTGTTTCTTCGGCATCGGCAGGAATTTGGCCTCTAAGGGTCTTGAACAGGGCCTTGGCTGGGTCAGAATCGTTGACTAGTTGAGTTGTGTCTTGATGAAGTATGGCCGATAGCTCTTCCAGCTTAGCTCTGGTTTCTGTCGATACAATTCCGACTGCCCGAGAGGAGCTTGCTTCCTCGCCCTCTTCTTCGAAGATGTCAATGGCGAAGGAGAATAAGCTGTTGGGAGAATCTTGTTCCTGAAAATGAAAATGAAATAAGTTAGTTCATGGTCGAAATTTCGGCAGACGGTACTGGTGGAAAATTGGATGACTTACTTGCTTCAAGGCGATTTCTTGCCTTTGACTCAAAGATGCTGATGGAGCTGCAGGCTGATCGGCAAGTGTTGCCGATGGAACTATATCGCCTGAGAGAAGACAGGAAGGATCGTGAGACTAAATGAGAATAAGTTTATCAGCGGAAGTATTGTTGAGATATATTACCTGGAGGAGAGAGAACAGCTGCCTGAGTCGAGGAAACCGCCGATGATATAACTGGACCTGCCGGGTCAGTTGTTTGTTCACCTAGGTCAGCTGATATATCTGCCGGTTGAGGTTCTTCTTGCTGAGGTTCTTCCATCTGTGGTGCCTCCTGTATTGATTGAGGAGATGGTGCTCGCTGTGTCTGGACTTCTGGAGAAGAAGGGGAAGACTCCACCGGGATTGGGGACGCCGGAGGAGGAGGAGGAGTTGCCACTTTCTGGCGCTTTGTTCCAGCCTTAGCACCTTGGATACCCTTCCTTTTTGGCTGGCTAGACTGAGGGGCATCGGCACCTTGGCGTTTGGCTTTTGCCGATGCACCAGTTTGCTGCAACAACAAAAAGGGGTTTATAAACACAGATAACCGATACAAAGATGGTCAGCGTAAGTGAAAAAAGGTTTTAACAGATTGCCTTGAAAGCTTGCGCCAGAGTGGAAGCAGTTACCGTTGGTGATGTCTGAGCTTTCCTAGTGGTAACTTTCTTGAGACGCGCGCCCCGGTGCACGATAGAAGCCAGAGTGGGAGCATTGTGGCCGATTGGGGAGATCGGGCCTGATGGGAATAAGTCGATCGGCTTGCCACTCCTGCTAACCGATGGGGGGGTGTTGTCAATCTGCAAAAAGAATACAGGGTCAAGTTACCGATGGGAATAGTATTGGAAAATGAGACATCAGTTTAAAATACTTACAGTGTCGTCAGGGACTTCGTATTCGGGGTCGATCATGCCGCGGTATGAGAGGGCCGATCTGCAGAATAGATGCTCCTTCCATTCTGCCCACCATAGCTTGTATGCTTGAGTAATAAAGGCAGCTGGAACCCATTCTGACAGATCTACATCTGTATCGGCATTTGGTGGTAGCTGGGCTACTCGAGTCCACTCGAGGAGGTTAGCGATGGGTTCTCTGGGCTTTATTACATCGGCATAAGGAAGTGCGATCGGTAATTGGCCGAAAGCTAGCTGGCGAGCTAATGCCGATGGATTATAAAATTCGTAGGTTTGGGGAGAGGTTTTCGTGCTGCCGAAGAAGTTCACCGGTATGGCTCTGGGAGTCACGATTGCCATCATCACCTCATTGTCCCTATCAAGAGCTTCGTCGAACGGATTGAAGGTCAGAGGGAGCATGCTATCCGGGTCGTCATAAGCCAGCCATGGTCGTTCATCTCTGGCCAGACCCTCATACAGCGTTTCGAAAAATCGGCCGATCTGATCCGGGGTGTTCCCTGAACCGGGTAAAACTATAACAGCTTCGCCAAAGTTCAGGGGGGCACGTGTTGCCGATTCCTCTTCACCCAACACATGGTTCTCGGCTATATCTCTTGGGAAGTGCTGAGAGAACAAGTTGAGATCGAGGCGCTTGTGCAGGTGCAGATTGAGCCACATATTAATAAACCACCAAGGACCTCCCAAGTTGCCGATAGGTTGGCCGAGCAGGAGTTTCTGGACTACCTGATGAAGAAGGTGATAAACGGCGCCGAGCAAATAACGGCCGAGAGGAAATTGACCACCGCTAGCCAATCTTTCTGCTGCCGATAGATAGACAGAAGTCGGTCCTGCCGATCGACCACAGAATACAAACTTATCTAGCCACATGTTCAGAAAAGTGGTTTGTTCCTTTATGGTGACAGGCCCTCTCCCGCGGTACTTCTGGATGTACCCTGACCAGCCGCCGATAGCGCGAGTCTCCACTTTAGCACTGGGGGCGGTATCAAAAAAGTGGGTGCTATCGGCAGAAGATATGTCTAACCCAGTAAGCATGGCTACATCGGCAAGGGTAGGAGAAGCAGGGCCGTGGCCAAAAACAAAAGCGTTGAGAGTGTCTGACCAAAAGTAAGATGCGGCTATCAGCAATGACTCGTTCCTGTGCATATCGGCAATGGACAGCCTAATGCATTGAGCTAATTTCCTCTCACCCCATTGAACTTCATAAGAGTTGCTGACCCTCAAGAACCAGTCTTTCCACCCTACAGTAGGGCTAGGCCAAGAGCGAAAGGTGTCCTTCCATAGATCTAGAGCAAAGTTTTCAGCTCTAAAGGGAATCCTGTTGGTTTCTGCGTTGATAAAGTCGGTTGGATCTGGATCCCCTAGAGGGCCGAGGCATTGAAGATGTGGTTGATCGGTAGGAATGACAATTTTATTGGATAACTCCTGGTGTTTTGGGGAATAAAGATACAAAGAAAAAGGAGAAGGAAAATATTCGGTAAGGTAAATCGCAGATGAACAGGAATGCAGGAAAAAGAGTACAGCAGATGAGATGGAAGTCTGACCTCAGGGGCAACGAAGCCAACGGCCATCTTGTCGTGAAGGGGACGCTGGAAGACGCCGGAGTTGATGAAGAAGAATGCTTGTCGAAGATTTTGAGGATTGAGAATGGCGCCGCCGCTGGAAGAGTGAAGTTGGATGGCAGAATGATGTAATGGGGGAGGAGTACCCAAGAAGGAACTATTTATAGGACAAGATGGGCAAGGGCAAATCCGACTTATCTCTTTGCCGCATCCGGGAAACCCGAGGGTACTCAGGTGATATGGTAACTGTTCGCACGGTAATCTAGGGATTGTGCAGGCGATTTGACAGGAAGCGGTCATTATCTAAAGATATTTTACTGTGCACAATCTCCTGGTCGGTCCATCGGCGATATTCTATAACGGTCATCTTGCCGATGGGCGAATAGACGGGAGGTAACCGTTTCTTGCGAATATCCTGGTCAGAGCATCGGCAGATCTTTGTAACGAAATTGTTGCCGATGTACGACCAAGAAAAATGCCCGTTTAGGAAGTTGGGGATTTCGAGGAATCTGCGGAGGATTAGGATCAGAGTTGCCCAGATTGAGGTTGTCGGTTACCAGGTTAGGAGCATTAATTGCGGAGAAGACATCATTACTGCGGAGAATTTCGGAGCATTAATAGTTTTATACTCCGAAACTGGGGGGCATGTGTTGACACCATTTTTGGGCACGTGTCCAGGATGGCAGGACAGGGTGGTAGTACGATGCGGGTTGCTGATAGGGATGGTTACCGATGAGGGAAAGGATGAACGTGGCTAAGTCCTCAGACAGTAATATGGTGCCGATGACCAAGTAAAAGGGTCTGCCGATGACTATGGCAAGGGGATTGCCGATGACGCGAAGGAGGAGTCCGGAAGCTGCCAGTCGTCATGTAGAGGAGTTTCGGTTTGTCACGAAGGATGGTTTTATTATTTCCTTATGTTATTCGTATCGTTTTGTATACGGGTTCCGTGTAATTTGGAATTCGAATTCTAATCGTGTCTGGTCGTAGCTCTTTGAGCAGGGTATAAATATAAGCCCTAAGACCTTGTAATAAGGACATCTATCAAGAAATCAATCAAACACACGTTTTTATTCATATTCCAGTATCTACTTTTCGACAACTTCGTCATACTTTTTTCTTTTTATTACGAGTTCTTAGGAATTCGTCGACTTAAGCTCGGCGTGTTCTCGAGTTCCGCGTGAGTACCTCTTAGCCGTGACATCCGGGCGCATCGCTGTTGTCAGGACTAAAGTATTCGAGTTATCACCTTTGCCGATAGCAAGGTCAAATCGGCTGGCACGCCTTAACGTTTGAATCGGGTATTAGCCCTTTGTGTTTGCAGATCAGTTTTGCATCAACATCAACGTTAAGACGTGCTAGCCGATTTGACCTTACAATCGACAAAGGTGAGAACTCGAATATTTTGGTCCCGACAACAGCGATGCGTCCGGATGTCACGGCCAAGAGGTATTCACACGGAACTCGAGAACTCGCCGAGATTGACTCGATGAATTCCTAAGAACTCGTAAGTAAAAGGAAAATACGCAGGTTGACGAAGTCATCGAAAAAGTAGATGCTGGAATAGATGTAAAGACTTGTATTTGATTGATTGTGATATCTTATTACATTGCTACGGGGTTTATATTTATACGCTGCCTAAGAGAATTACAACCAGATGCGACTAGGATTCTAATTCCAAATTGAACGGAATCCGTATACAAAACGAACTCTAATAACTATGGAAAACATTAATCTATCTAGCACGGGCGATCGGCACACCACCACCATCCTGTCAGCAATTCCTGCGCCTCCTGTTATCATCGGCAATGGGCAAACCATCTTCCATTGGCATCGGCAACCACCAGTATCAGCCATCGGCATAAATCAATCACCAGCATCGGCCATCGGCATAGATCAATCAACATCCTTGGACTTAGCCACATCCTGTTACTCCGCCATCGGCACCAATCTCTATCGGCAATTCCTTTGATAACCAATCATCACCCTTTTCACCTACCGATCTTTATTCCATTAATCCCCAGATACGGGTCCAAAGATACATGTCCAAAAATGGTGTCAACATATGTCCCCCAATTTCAGAGTATAAAATCATTAATGCTCCAAAATTCTCTCTAATAATAACGCCCTTTTCGCAATTATTTCCTCCTGACGATCATTAATTGCTAAATCCAAACAGCCTCAACCCGGATCTTTAGCACAGACCTCGAATCCTTCAACCTTCCACACCGAACCACCTAAATACCCGTTCATCGGCAACTTTTCCGTTAGAATAGACTGCCGATGAACTGACCAAAAGATATTGTATAGTAAAATATCTTCAAAATCATGACCGCTTGCTGTCAAGTCACCTGCACAATCCCTTGATTACCATGCGAACAGTTACCATATCCACCTGAACACCCTCGGATTTCACGGATACGACAAAGAGATAAGTCAGAATTGCCCCTGCTCACTTTACCCTATAAATACTTCCTTCCTTGGCACTCTTTCTCCACCTTGTCATTCTACATTCCCCAAACCTATCTTCTTGGCGGCGGCATCGTTGGAGAGCTCAAGAACTCCAGCAACGATCTTCCCCCACAGTTCTTCAAATCTTTGATCTTCCTCCTCTCCGGAAGAAATGACGATCAACTTCAGCGTCCCTGAGGTCAATTTCCCCGTGTCTTCTATTTCGCTTGCCGTACTTTAACTTCTGCAAATCTATTTACTGAGTACCTTTTTCCTTTTTTTTCTTTTCTGTTCTTCCAACATTCAAACCTTTAGGAATTGGCTGATAAAATTGTGATCCTTACCGAGCAACCCCACCTCTAATGCCTCGGTCCATTAGGAAATCCAGACCCTACCGATTTGATAAATGCAGAAACAAATAGAATCCCCTTTAGAGCTGAGAATTTTTCCTTAGATCTATGGAAAGATACCTTCCGATCTTGGCCCAGTTCTACTAAGCGATGGAAGGATTGGTTTCTGAGAGTAGGCAATTCAAATGAAGTTCGATGGGGCGAACGTAAATTAGACCAGTGTATCAGACTGTCCATTGCTGATATGGAGAGAAATGAATCATTACTGATAACAGCCTCGTATTTCTGGTCAGACACCCTCAATGTTTTCTTGTTTGGTCATGGCCCTGCTTCTCCTACCCTTGCCGATGTACTGATGCTCACTGGTCTGGAAATAGCAACTGCCGATGATAGCCACCTATTTGATAGCAATCCTGAACGTAAAGTAGAAACTCGCAACATCGACGCCTGGTCAGGATATATTCAGAAATACCAGAAAACAGGACCAGTGGGGCAAAGGGAACATGCCATCTTTCTGAACATGTGGCTAGATAAATTTGTCTTCTATGGCCGATCGGTAGGACCATCCTCTGTCTACTTATCGGCAACAGAAAAACTAGCCGATGGTGGCCGATTTCCTCTTGGCCAATATTTGCTTGGTTCTGCCTATCACCTCCTTCACCAAGTAGCTCAGAAGCTCCTGTTAGGCGAACCCATCGGCAACTTAGGAGGCCCATGGTGGTTTATCAACATGTGGCTTAATGTTCACATGCACAAACGCCTCCGGTTCGACCTCTTCGCACAGCGATTCCCCAGAGATATCACGGAAGATCATGAACTTGCTGACGAAGAATCGGCAACTCATCCACCTTTGAACTACGGTGAGGCTGCTATAGTTCTACCTGGCACTAGTGGCAACGAAGACCAAATTAGCCGATTTTTCCAGACTTTGAATGATGGTCTTCCCAAGGATCAGCGGGCATGGATGCCTTATGAAGACCCAGAAACCAGATTCCCACTGATCTTCCACTCTTTTGATGACGCTCTCAACAAAGATACCGATTTGATGATGACAATCATCACTCCAAGGGCCATCCCAGTGAATACTTTCGGCAGTGGGAAGAACTCCAACCCCACTTACGAATTTTATAACCCATCGGCACTAGCTCGTCAACTGGCTTTTGGCCAACTGCCGATCAGACTCTGTTCCGCCGATGTGGTGAAGCCAAGGGAGACTATAACTAGTGGGCTCGATTGGATAAGGGTAGCCCAACTTCAACCAAATGCCGATATAACAGATATCGATCTATCGGCTTGGATCCTGGCCCTCTTCATCACTTAGGCGTACAAATAGTGGTGGGAAGAGTGGAAAGAACACCTCTTCTGCACATCGACTCTAACATACCACGGCATGACCGACCCCAACTATAAGGTCCCCGATAACACTGTAAGTCTTCAACCGATATCTCAGTTTTTTTTGTTGCTTCTAACCCTATCGGTAACTTACTCTCTCCTTTAAACAGGTCGACAACCCACCACCCACAGTCAGCACGAGTGGAAGACCGATCGAACTCCTCGCGTCAGGTCCAATCTCTTTGATTGGTCACAACGCACCAAGTCTAGCAGCTTTAATGCATCGAAATGTGCGTTTTAAGAAGATAACCACCAATCGGTCAAAGACGTCCCCATCGGTTGCCGCTGCCACCCTAGCTCAGGATTTCAAGGTAGATTTTTAATTTCCTTTGCTTATATCGATTCTGTCCCATACTCACATAACCTTTTCAGAATACATCCGCTGCTATAGGAACCTCATCGGTAACCTTTATCTTTTAACAAGATTTCATCAATATTCTTTCACATTTTTACTCATGAAATCTTGGTTCTTGTAACAGCAAACTGGCAAATCGGCAAAGACCAGAAGTGCCAAAACAAGTGCCGATGCCCCCCAGTCCAACCAAGTCAAGAGAAAATGCCCCAAGAGCACCAAGTCGCAGCCAAAGCGCCAGAGGACAGCACCATCTCCTCCTCTTCAGCCAGCGTCACCGATCCATGTAGAATCATCACCTTCTTCACCAGAAATCCAGACACAGCAAGTACCATCCCCTCCTCAACTAGTACCTCAGCCACAAGAAGCACCAGCCAATGTACCTGAGCAGATTGCCGATCCAGTCGATCTGAGCATATCATCGGTTGTCCCTCCAGAACAAACAAACACTGCACCCCCTCAAGGTAAAGTACTGATCAAAGAATTGTCACCGATGAATTTTATTTTTGCAAATCATAATCATCTTTGCAATTTCTTAGTTGATATTACCCCATCGGCAACTTTAGTCGATCAGCCTATAGTGTCGGCTGCATCTTTAAGCCAGAGGCGCGAACTTGCCCTCAAGCAAATAAGTTATCTGATTTCTATTCTTTATCACTAATATTTGACCATCAAATAACTCATTTTTATTCTCTTTCAGGAACAAGACTCCCCAGACAGCTTATTCTCCTTCGCCATCGACATTTCTGATGATGAGGGCGAAGAAGCGAGCTCCTCTCAAGCAGTAGGGATCTCATCGGCAGAAATCAAAGCCAAGCTGGAAGACCTGTTGGCTCTGCTACATCAAGATACCGCTCAACTGGTCGATGATTCTGACCCAGCCAAAGCTTTGTTTAAGACCCTTAGGGGCCAGATCCCAGCCGATGCAGAAGAAGCTCTATTTTAGGCTGCACACTTGGAGAGTCGCCAGCTCCAATATCAGAAGGCTACTCAGCGTCTTGCTGATAGAGCCGCTCACGCCCAACTCACAGAGGAAGTGATGCAAGTAAAGCGTATTGCCGATGAGAAGAACAAGAGCATCGCTATTTTGCGGTCCTCAGGGGATGAGCTAAAGGAGAAGATCTCTGTCTTATCGGCGCCATCGACGGACGGACGGTCTGATCGGCGGACAGCAGGAGACGGTGATCAGCGAATTCTAGTCGATCTACGTATCCCTTCCTCAAGTGCGAAAAAAAATTTGCCTGGACCGTCAGGAGACGGTGATCAGCGAATTCCAGTTGATCTACGTATCCCTATCTCAAGCGCAAAAAAAAATTTGCCTGTAACACCTGCGCAAGATCCTAAAAGCTCATGGAGAGCAAGATCCTGAGGATTTAGGGATTAAAAGACAAGCCACGGCTGAATCAAGGGTAAAAGATTATTTAAAAGCTGATATGGCAAGCTTAAATATAACATTTGCCATATGATAAATTTTATACCGTCCAAATAAGAGTATATCATGAGCATAAATTTCTATGTGTGCAAGTGTTCCTACCCATCAATATTCCACTCTGTCACTGGTACCTCGCAATCGTGAATGCTTTAAAACGAGAGATACAAGTATTGGACTCTTTTGGAATGCAGATGATGGAATCTATTCGAATGCAAATGATAGAATGTATACATCTTCGAAACACGGTACAACATAATATCTATATGATGTACACATACTTTTTTAACTTATTGAACTAAACAATTCAAAATTAACCTGGTCTCTCGGTTTTAACAGTTAATAGGAATGGAAAAAATAATTTAAACATATAGTAGAGAACAAAAAACTCGACACAAGCAAATGGGAGCATGGTATTGAAGTGTCGTCCTGGGAAACTAACCATATGATTGCCCGAAGAATGCAAAAGGATTCGTAATTACTTCCCATCTATATGTCATATATATATATATATATATATATATGGAGAATATACTCTATAGCTAGCTACAAAATATATTATTCTGTAGCAACCTCCATTTACGATAATTTTATATACTAATTTACGATAATATGTATACATATTTATGATAGTTGAGTTACTATAATACATGGAGATATTTACCGTAATATTGTAGTAGATCATTTAGTAAGGAGTTACTATAATCTTATAAATTAATATAGTAATTATCGTAACTCAGAGTGGCTATAAAATAAGTTATTTTGTAGCCAACTATATATATATTGATATTTGATTAAAACCCTAAACCAAGTATATATAAGGACGGAGTCTTGGCTGAAATTTTGGCGACAAACGAGTACTACAACAACATCCCTAAAGATATCCAATATTTAATTAAAAAGTTAGAGAAAATATAAAAATGTCTTTATGTACTGATAATTCATAAAATGTATATAGAATTAAAAACAATTACCCAAAATTAAAACTCTAATGACGCGGCGGATGCGAGCCTTGTGGATGGTGCAGGGCAGCGGCGCGTCGCTACCTGGGGGTGCCCACAGGCGCGCGCTAGTGTCAACTCCGAGCTGAGGCCCGCGCGTGGAGGGGGCGACGCAGCTGGGAGTCGAGGATGGGCACGGTGTTTATTTCCCTTTTTTCTTGGTAGCAGTGGAGGCCGACAGGTTACCGGCGGATCTGGCCTTTTTTACTTGCAAAATATTTTATAAAATGTGAATATTATCAATTTCGTTTGTATTTGACAATTATTGTCCAATTATAGATTAACTAGGCTCAAAAGATTCGTCTCGTCAATTCTGACTAAACTGTGTAATTAGTTTTTATTTTCGTCTATATTTAATACTTCATACATATGTCTAAAGATTCGATGTGACGGGAAATCTAAAGAATTTTGCAAAATTTTTTGGGAACTAAACAAAACCCTAGAAGTGTGGACGCGTGGAGCTTGGACGGGAGTGAAATTCTCTCCAACAGTTTGCTAAATATGTTTGCCAAAAATTTATAGTTGCCATCGCCGGGTGCCGCACGCGTATTTCTACCCGCGCATACTCCTTCGCATATCCTCCCCGCGCGGCGTCCCTCCTCCTTCCCGCTCGGCGTGCGAAACTTCTCCGGGCTATCCCCTCCCGTCGTCCTTCATCGGTACCTCCCACCGCCTTCCTTCATCGGCTGCCATCGACTAGATCCCGGCGCCAGCGGTTGACGAGCACACGACGCCTAGGTCGCGACCAGGTATGTTCGATCTCTGCTGGAAGTCTAGGGTCTCATCTTCCTTGTTTGTATCCCGTTCCGTTTAGATCGTAGACATGGCGGCGCGCGCGGCCGTAGAAAGGCGGAGGAGGCGAGGCGCATGCATCACTCTCGCTTCATGGCGGCGGCGGACTCGGCACGGCCGCATTTGAATCAACCGGTCATCGAGGGGTGAGGCAAGGGCGGCGGTGTCAGGCTACGGCGGTGCCGGGACCAGAAGCGTGTGCTACCTGACGTACCTGAATCAACCAGTCGCCGTATTCTGGACCCCAAAGCGAAGTCCAGCAGATATATATATATATATGTTTTCGTGAGCATATACGGAAGTACGGAAACTATATATTTGTGAGCATTTCAATCGACACCTCAATTCGTCCTACAACTGCCTAGCTAATATAGAAGACGATTTCGCTAAGTTTTACAGTGTATTTGATTCAAAATACAAACCTGACTGCGGTATTGTTTTGTGTCGTATGGGTGATGGGTCTAAAATAGACTATTTTTACTTTCTCTACTTTCAAAGTGCAATCATTATTATATGCTTAAATATATATGATTTGATTAGAGTAAATATGTAATTTCCAAGCAACATCAAGCCTGCTCGGCAGGCCTTCGCAGCAGCAGCTGCTGCAGGGCTACAGTAAAAAACAGAGCCGTTATTTTGTCCAGCCGATGGAATCTCCTACAACTAAAAAGAACAAAAGAAAGACAATTGTTTGGTGCGACATTTGATTTGGTGTCACCCGGCAGCCTCCCCTTGCGATCTCAACGCCATCCTGCAAAACTTTCCATGCAGGTTCGACCGTGAAACTTTCCTTCACGGCAATCACAGTCGTTCACGATCACATGCAAATAAAGAAATAAGAATCAATTCTCCACTCAGCGTGACTCTTGCCATGCATACCGCCATGCATACACGATCTCCTTCCCAGTATTCCCCAGTCGGCCAATCCCAATCTTCCTCCAACAGTCCACCCTCAACCTTGTGCTCATCTTGTGGAGGAGGCCGCCGTTCCGCTTGAAGTTCACCATCACTGGCATAGTGCTCGTGTATGACCTATTGGTGAGATCAGAGATCGCCAACCGTGCTCAGTGCTCTTGGTGAGATCAGGGATATGATCACCAAACTGCATGCATCTGTATGACCTTTCGGTGAGATCATCTTGGTGAGATCAAAGGTCATCAACTTCATGCTTCTGTATAACCTATTGGTGAGATCAGAGATCCTTGTCCTATTCTGTTTTTTGTTTATGATGCATCTGAACCATGAATCATAGGAATTGAGCATACTTGAGCCACCGACGCCAATCTCCTTCGTGATCACAAGTCATCGACGACATTCTACTTCTCCTGCACTTACTGTCTCCATTGCGATTTGTTTCTTGGTCAGACTACTATACACAGGGCACAAGAAGGCACGGGTAAGTCATGCTAAAAAATTTACCCTATCCTGTCTATATAGTTTGTAGTGATTACAGTTCTAATGCACGATTCAACCTTTATATAATCCTGCCGGTATAGTCTATAGTGATTGCAGTTCTAATGCACATTTTGACCTTTATATAACCCTGTCTATATAGTCTGTAGTGATTGCTGTTCTGATGCACAATTTAAACTTTTTATGAACTAATAATAGAGCCATGCATTTGGCTCCGCTCCAACAACAAAAAGTTGTGTTAATCATGATTTACTTTGGAAACAAGATGGATGCACACATGTATGCCTTTGCTGAGAGTCGGATATTCTGATGCTTAACAAAATTTGTGAAAGTTGCAGTAAAATTTATATCAGATAATTTAACTAATTTGAATTGGCTGAAAACCACATCACAGGCCTGAAAACTAGAGAGTAACTGTAAGCTTACCACAAACACAGTAAAAGCCTTTTTACAACTGGTATATGACGGTTCCACCTGTCGTCTCCCTATGTGTGTTTCCAATCAAAATGTGCAAGAGACATGAACCCAACAGAAGACCCATCCATGGTGCCTAAAATATTAATAAACAATTATGTAGTTCCAAACCTCAGGACATAACATAGCAAGTTGATTGCAGTTAACTTACTACTGAGAGGGCATTTTTTGTAACAGTAGATGGTGTAGAATGTACCGGAGCGACCTCACCAATTAAAGATCCCCTTTGACCATTCATTTGTGAACATGTGCTCAACAATTTGATAGCATATTGCATAGTAGTGAAAGCAAAACCAGCCAGTAGTTAAATAAGTAGCAACTTAAGAGCATACTTCTTGACTAATAAGAATCATCAGATATTAGTAGCACAAGCATTCTAGAATCTTTTAGAGCACAAGATCAACAACAATGCTTAGTGTTAGCATCTGAAGGTGCATAGTTCCTATTTAATTTTAGCATACTATTTACTTGTAAAAAGAGAATTTTTATGACAACCAACCTGGTAGGGCACAAAAGTTGGCTGCTAACATCCTCTTGATGGCTGTGCTCTTGGTCCTCTAGCTCCTTGTTGCCGCAATCTGTTTTCTGTTAGTTGATGGCTTGCTACAGATGGACACAAGCAGAGGACCATGAGTTGAGGTCTCAGTCAAACTCAGCAGCTTATTAGGCCTCCTTTCAATTTCTTTGTACTACAAAATTTGGCAGGCTGCACGGTGTCCTACCAGGCATCATATCCTGTACAAAACATCATAATGTTATTGCTTAGCAATAGGAGAACAGGGATGCATCACAAATTCACAATTAAGACAAAATCTTACGATTAATATAGAAAATGCATAATTTGAACACACTACAAACTCAAAAATAAATAATGCTTCATTAATAACTCAAAGAAGATTTGATATTGATACAAATAAATATTATAGCACTAATGTTACCAGTGACTACAGTCAACGCCTCTATCATCATCTTAGCAAGTACCTAAAGCATCTAGAAATTGGAAGCAATGGTCAAGAACACAAGTGCACATACGACTCTCGGGAATTATAGCATCACACTGATCCTATCACTGAACCTGCCAAGGAAGTAGCTGATGAAATAAAAAAAGGCGATAGACTGCATTCTGAGTTCAAGGTGATCAGCAGTCAGCACAAGGAACTCCATCTCCCAATAGTCCTTGCTTCAAACACAAACCTCACATCATAGGCCTACATCAACCACATTTGAGTAACTTCATCTACCAATTAGGAAACAACCATTTGAGATCAATATGCTTTGTTTTTTAGGGCTCTTGCATGTATACCCTTCGTTTGTATGGGAATTGTGGGTTTGCCCCTGTTTTTTCTACTTTGTGAATCTATCCCTGTTTTTTTCAAAATGAAGCAACAGTTTGCCCCTATTCTGTCATCCTCTTGTAACGGTGTTAACTGTTGTATAAAAGACAAATATGCCCATATGATTTTGCCCCTGGTTTTTATGGTTGTTTGTGATTTTAACCCTGATTTGGATTGAGACACTTGCATTGTATTTTGACTATAGATTGGGTCACATATATTTGGCAGAATTTGTAACTATTTAAAATCAAACTATTGACAAAATATTCAAAATTTTGGGAACATTTTAAATTTTTAATAGCACCACAATATTAATAGCATTATGGCAGCAATATAAAAGCACATATAAAAACATGACAACACTCATGGAGTCCATATCACATTTCAAAGTCTCCCATCCACAAACACTGTTAATTTCTTTATAAACTGTTCCAAAAATAGATCGACCAAGTTCTCGCTCAACAGAGAAATCTGGTAACTTTCTTCATGAAGGTCACCAGTAGGCTCAGTAGGCTCGCCATTTCTAATGACCTTCAAGAGGAGGCAATGAGCTACAGATCTGAACGGTTACAAATTGAGGCTTCTTCTACTGTATTGAAACAAGCAAGAAAGTTTGCTTAACCACATACATAAATCAAGAACAATATTGTTTCTAGCTAAGACATTCGAAGATCATAGATGACTTAACTCAGCAAATGTAACCCTGAATAGGCACCGACATGGTAGCAGCAAGTGAACTTCAGGAATAAACATCTTGTCAAACCTGCAGAAGAACACTTGAAGTATCCTAGCTGCAGAGAAGGGAAGAAGAAGCATACAAACTACAGGAGGATGAGGCCGTCGCTGCTGCCCCACACCCCGACCACCGCCTTCGCCGCACGCAACCGTAGCCCCACGGCCGGGTGTGGCCACCGCCGAGCACGATGTCCCGAGCCCCGTAGCCGAGTGTGGCCACCACGCCGAGCGCGATGTCCGGAGCCCCGCGGCCAGGCATGGCCATAGCTGCGAGCAACCTGAGCCCCTACGCTGGGCGCCAATGTAGCCACGCACGCGGCTAGGCCCGCTCCCGCCGCCGCCGCCGCCGCCGGATTCGCCCACCAGCCACTGGATTCGATGCAGCCGACCGATAGAAACGCGTTTCCCTTCTGGCCTCATCTAAAGGCTGACGAAGAAAGTGGAGACAAGGATAAGGGGCAATTTGGTCTTTTCACCTATTTTTTTTAATAGGTTCTGAATTTTTTTAATTTATTTATTTCATGTTCATCTAACAGACATTCAAACCACAGGCAAACGGACCAGACCTCTCGAACTAGCAAAAGCAAAATTGTAAAGTAAAAAAAACAAAGGCAAAATCATAATTGGACACAATGACAAGAACACAATTTTCTCTTTTTTCCACCTAAAGGTCCAGTGAAAGTGCTGTAGAACTTATCCGTGAATTTATTGGTGTATAAAAAAATAGATATAAAAAATTTCTTATTACATATATAAAATATTATCTTAGCTGTATCACGAAACCATCAGGCTGAGCTTTGGCATGACGGTCAACAAGTCACAGGGCCAAACCATCCCGAACGTGGGTGTGTACCTGCCCGCACCGGTCTTCTCTCATAGCCAGTTGTACATTGCGATGTCTAGAGCCACATCAAGAACGAATATTAAGATCCTTGCCCTACCATCTGATGCGGAGGCACAAGAGGAGAAGGCCAAAAATATGGAGAAGAAAAATGCTAAAAAGAATACCATAGGAAAAAAAAACCTAAGAATGCGTTGAATAAAAAGGATAAGGATAAGAAGACCCCAACAACGGATGGAACTTTCACAAAAAATATTGTATATAAGGAGGTCCTAACGCCATAGACGAGTTAATATTACTTTATTGATTCATAATTGCATTTTTTTAATTCAAATTTTTCTGCACAAATAATATCTCACTATCTCCATATTTGTTGTTGTTCTTAGGGATTTTCATTTGGCTTATCAAACTCTACATGGAGATGCTCTATACATACTTATGTGATGGCATAATTACTTGAAGTGTTTTATTGTAAATAAATAAATTGTATTTTATTATTATTGGTTTACTAGACAGCATACTCATGGTCATGGGTTGGTATGGAATAGCTATCATTTTGTGCTAAAAATCTTCTAAAAATTGTAAAATTTACAAGTCGTGCCCGTATCTACAATTTATATTTTGTCAAGCAGTTGTAATAGCCGTGACCGTATCTAGCTTCCCATCCCTCCGTACGAGTGTATTTCCATCCCTCTATACGAGTGTATAAGCATGTGTGCATCTGACGTACGTATCAGACGTTATGTATTTTTTGTTTTTTTAAACTAAGGCAAAAACTAAGGCAGCACCAAGGCTCACCACATAAGCCATCCGACTCTATATGTTTTATCTGAGCAACTATTGCATACACACATTAGAAGCTATACCTGCAATGCAAATTAGAATGTCAAACAAATAGATTATAATATGCCAACAAATACATATGTCCAACAGATATTTTAAATAAATAGATTATAATATTATTATCTTATTATGCGAACTATGTATTTTAAATAAAAAATGTTAGCTATCCTGTAGCAACGCACGGGCACGCTACCTAGTAAAAAAAAAGAAGTTTGAATGGTGTGATTCGTTGGTTATTGGGTACATCTTGTATCACATTCGAGTTGCCAGGTCAAGTTTATTTATTTTGTACCATTGAATTCGATTTGTTGTTTGTCAGGTAGACAACTATAAACGTACTTTTTTTAACAATCTTGAACAGTACTATGTATTATTAATGTGTCCGATATCCTTCAGTTCCTAAAAATCGACTCGGTGAGTGGTTCTCATCCATCGTTGTTTGTTTTGTTACAGTTATGGAGAATGAAGGAGAAGAGTCGTTGTCGAGGATTCTTTTGGACAAACAACATGACCATGTTTCTGGTTTGGATGACATTAACATTTCAATTACTCAGCAAGAAACTCAGTCTAGTCCAGAGGTGGAAGTTGTTGCTAGTCATTGTAAAAAGGATCGTTAGTTGGTTTCTGGGGTAGTTGGGGTGTGGGCCTTTTTTTAATTTGATAAAGCCCAAATAGCAAACTATTGGAGATGTCATTTTTTTCACTTGCCAAATCTTTTAGCAAGTTGCTAAAACTCAAAATGTGGCAAACAATTTTTAGCAAACTTAGTTGGCAAAAATTTTGGATTTTGGGTACTGTAGTACTTTGATTTGTTTGTGGTAAATATTGTCCAATCATAGACTAATTAGGGTCAAAAGATTTATCTCGCGATTTATAGGCAAACTGTGTAATTAGTATTTGTGTTTGTCTAAATTTAATACTCCATGCATGTGTCGTAAGATTCGATGTGACGGGAAATCTTAAAAATTTTTAGAACTAAACAAGGCTTACTATTAATGTACATTGAACTGGGTGGGGGGGATTAGGATGCATGCGGTGGATAGGGAATTAGGATGGAGAGAGAGAGAGGAGGAACATCACAAGATGCCTTCATGCGGTGGAGCGTAAATGTGTGGAATGTGAGTGTATAGATATTTTAGCATTCGCATGTAACGGCTAAAATCTAAAGAGATTAATAGTTAATTTGAACTACAACTAACAATTTAAATCTAACTGATCCAAAAATAATTATACTCCTATCAAAAAAATCTTCAAAGTTCAAGGTTTATAATAACAAAATGTGTAACAATTCTTTTTGAGTCTTGGCCAAGGCACTGATGCTTTACCCCAATAAAACTTTTCATTATGAATAATTTGATTTAGAGTTTGTTTTCTCTAAAGTGATGCATGTTTGAATACACATATTATGATCAAGCTAAAATTTAAGTTAGTGCTCAGTGGTGGAACTATAAACATATGCTATGAGAGGCACATCTTTCTTATTTTGTACATTTAGCCTTAGATTGTAAGCTTTAGTGACTATAAATTTGTAACGGGGACGAGGGCCTCCATACATCCAGTGGTGTACTGGCATAGGGGCTCAAGTTCTAGTTGACCCAATGCTAAATCTTCTGCAGTTATGCTTGTCTCTTACTAAAAGTCTACCTTATGGACACATGACAAGTTCATTCAAGATTATAGCCTTTACATTGCAATAAAAAACATTTTTGATAATTTGTGATTTTTTTATGGTTGTTAGAACTAATTTTTTCTTTTTTTCCGTTGCAACGCACGGGCACTTTTGCTATTATAGATAAAAAGCAACTAATTACATAGTTTATCTGTAATTTGTGAGACGAATCTTTTGAGGATAGTCCACAAATTGGACAATATTTATTAAATACAAACGATAACGCTACCGTGTCTATTTTGCAAAAAAAAAAACTAAACAATAACTCTCGGTCTTTTGAGCCAAAATTTTTTTTGCTACTGTCTCAATTGGGCGTGCCCTTGACCTTAACACCGTGGCCACGTTGGGTCAAAAACGTGGGAACCAAGGAACCAGTCTCCCGTTCCGATCCACCCCGTTCGCCCCACGAGTTAGTAACCACCCCGTCACTGCAGGTGGGCCCCGAACCAAAGGCTATATTGCCTTGCCTGCACGCGCACGCAAGCCTCCCAAAACACCAATTCCGTTGCTGCCGCCGCCCGCCGCCGTGAAATTTTTGCAATTTGGCTTTTTTTAAAACATTTTTTGCAAAAAGACTCCTGGCGAAACAATTTTCAAAAATAGACCGTTTTTCGGCGTTATGTGACCGTACGCCGAGTATTCGCGTCTCGGCGTTATGTCAGTTGACGCCTAGGTTATGCCACGTCATCACCAACCTTGGTCGTATAAAACCCGGGGATGGGACCTCGGCGTCATATCAATTAACGCCGAGCCGCGGATGTCGGCGTTAGCTCTTGGCACGCCGAGGTCGGGGGCGCGGGGTGGACGGCCCATTTTGGCCTTGCGGCCCAAACAGCTCGGCGTGCGGCCATTTAGCGCCGAGCCACTGACCTCGGCGTTGAGTCGTCTGACGCCGAGGTCTGGGCCATACAGAGCCGCGCGCGGCCTTCTTCCTCCTCCCTCCATTCAGTCTTTCCTCTTCCCACCTCTCTCTCTCTCCTTACCCCGCCGCACCCTCAAACCCTAGCCATTAGGGAGTGGCTAGGGGCCCAAATCAGTCCCTTCAAGTTGGTCCCGAGGTAATACTCCTTCCCCTCTTCCATTCTATCCGTGTAGATTTTGCTGCATTGGTTGTTTTTGTTGGAAATCATAGGATGAAGGTGGTGGTTGTTCATTTGGTCATTGTGTTAGGGTTTGTATGAGTTTGATTGAAATGTACATGCTTTGGTGTTGTGGAGAACGTTAATTAGTATGTTGTTATGTTCAAACCTTAATAGGTATTGCTTTTATCATTGTGTTAGGGTTTCTTAGTTATTGTTATTTGTTTTTAATGAAGTAGATATTTATATGATGATATATATATATATATATATGATAATATTTCGATGTGTGATGGTTGTAGATGGATAAATTAGTGAGGTTGCATCATGGAGGCCGTGTTGTTAGGACAAGAGATGATAGTGTCAAATTTGAGAAAATGAGTGAGCAATTGTTGATTTTTGGTGAATCGCCCACATTGGCCCAATTGTTAGAGGAAGTGAAATTAAAGTTAGGTTGGAATGATGTGGATTTTGTTCAGATTCAAGGCGTGATAGATGTTGGGTCGGCAAATGGTCCACGTATCAAGCGTTTGTTGCCAATATCAAGTGACTTAGAATGGACTCATTACAAGGCGGTTGTTTTGGCCTCTGAAGTCCGTTCTTTGGATTTAGTTGGTAGCAAGGAGTCATCTGTAAGAGTAGAATACCGACCGTCCCCCGCTCGCGTAGATGTCGGTCCTTCTTTGGAAGAAGAAATAATTGTCACACAACCATGGTATGGTGATAGCCAAGTGGTAGTATCACAGGAGCATGATGAATATGGTGGTGCTGAAGGGCTAGGTTTTCCCGAGCATGGTGTTGGATGGGCTGAGGACGATAGATATGCTGAAGGCAATACAATGGAGCATAGAGATGTCCAGGGCAACACTGACAATGAGGACAATGATGACTCATATGTAATAGGTGACTCAGAAAAGGGTTTACATGACGCTAGTGGTGATGATTCCATTGATGATGACCTTAGTGATGAGGATGATCTTAGTGGTGAAGAAGAATTTGGCGATGCTCGGGCCACCAATCGATTAGATATCGAAGTAGATGGAGATGATGAGATATTTGAGGATGTGGCGGATGTTGACTCCGATGACGATCGCCCCGTTCGTCGTCTCACTAAAAGGTAAATAGAGATTTTGAGGAGGGTGTTGCCTGATAGAGAGCCTTCAATTGGTGATTTCGAGGACCTTAGCCATGGTCATAGGGCTTTTGCTGATGGTGGGCTAAACGAGAGCAGCATCCCTGATGTTAGTGTTTGTCCCATCATACGCAAGGGTTTATTGTTTGCCACAATGGATGAGTTGAAATCATGGTTGCAAGAGTACTCAATTCTCCACCACCGTCCATTTCGGGTGATCAATTCATATAAGGAGAAGAGGTACACCGTGGCTTGTGAGGAACAATTGTGTCAATGGAGAGTATGTGCTAGGAAAACAAGGGCAGGCAAATGGAAGATTACCTCAGTTAATCAACCACATACTTGTGCTAGTGCTGACGCAAAAGACACTCATTTGCAGCTCAACTCTAGGTTCATTGCAAGGCAATTGTGCCCTATTGTGAAGCATATGCCAACCATAACGGTGTCCGCGTTGGTTGAGACAATCTTCCAACTATACAACTACTACGTGAAGTATGGAAAAGCATGGAGAGCAAAGCAGCGTGCATTGGAAATAATATTTGGTAATTGGGAAGAAGCGTATGAGCGCCTACCGGTAATGTTGAACGCAATGAAAGCGGCAAATCCCAGGACGCACTTTGAGTACGTGCCTAAGGTCGGTGAATCAAGGAACGGCCGGGAGGTGTTTGGTAGGGCTTTCTGGGTTTTCGGTCAGAGCATTGAAGCATTCAAGCATTGTAGGCCCGTTGTATCAATTGATGGCACATTTTTTAGAGGGAAGTTCGAGGGCACAATGCTTATATGTATTGGGACAGATGTCGAAGACCAGCTTGTGCCGTTAGCCTTTGCCATTGTTCGGAAGGAGGACACCGATAGTTGGTGCTGGTTCCTTAGACTCGTTAGACAAGTTGTAATCGGCCCTGGACGTGATGTTTGTGTGATATCCGACAGACATGCTGGGATTCTGAATGCTGTAGAGGAGGTGATCCCTGGTTATGGGCAAATACATCATCGTTGGTGTACAAGACACCTTGCTCAGAATCTTATACGACGTGACCACACAAAAGACAACTTCAAGTTATTCGAGGAGGTTTGTAGGCAGCAAGAGGTTAAGCTATTCAATGAGAAGCTAGAAGCTCTTAAGTTAGCTACAAATGATGATGGTAGACAGTTTTTGAGTGACTTGATGCCTTCAAAGGAGAAATGGACCTTAGCATACGACACATGTGGTTCGAGATGGGGTTTCATGACAAGTAACATGGCAGAGATGTTTAATAGTCTTCTTAGAGGTTGTCGTGGGCTGCCTGTTACCGCTATTGCCTCATTCACTTTCTACAAGCTCAACTCTTGGTTCGTTGCGCGGAAGAAACATGCTAGATCCCTATGGTTGCAAGGGAAAACTTGGCCACTTCTAGCCACCGAGCAACTAGCTTTCTCTAAGAGAAAATCAAAGCGACAGAAGGGTTCATGTTTTGATCCAATAAGACATGGCTATGAGATTCTTGAGGGAGGAGGAACCAACATTGGTGGAGAGGATCGAGGCGCTCGAAAACATAAGGTCATAATCAATGAAAATAGATGCACCTGTGGGAAACCAAGAATATACCACAGGCCTTGCTCTCATATGATCACAGCTTGTCGTCTTAGGCGTGTCGACGCTGAGATTCCTCCCCGTATGGCCGTGGAGTTCTCATTGACAAATCTAAGAAGTACATGGCACCCTCAATTTGAGCCATTTCTAGACGAGAGCCAATGGCCCACTTATGATGGACCCAAGTACGTGGCTGATTTAGGGTTACTATGGAAGAGTAGAGGCCCGAGGAGACGGAAGCGGTTTAAGATGGACATGGACCGAGCTACCAAAGGTCGGTCCACTAGTAGCAAGGTTGGCACTCATTTTGTAGAAGACACCCAAAAATCTCGTTGCTCTAAGTGCCACAAGCCGGGTCATAATAGAAGGAAATGTCCACAATTGATTTGTATTTTATTGATAACTGCCTATTGTCAAAGGATTTATACTCATAGTATTTGTGAGCAGGGTACCGAAATCCTGAGGACAGTCGCTGAACAAGGAAGGGCATTGATGATCCCTCAGGGTGCTCCAGATGAAGCTACCGAATTACGAGCAGCCCTACAGGTAATCCATCACAAGCTCTTCAAAATTGTTGGCCCCTATATATTTGTTAACCCAATTATAATAGTTTTCCATGCAGCGTGCAATGC